>NC_142796.1:78361051-78605637 GCF_049724085.1 Artemia sp. Qi Xiang Cuo | reverse complement strand
TAGGGAGGGAAGGGGAGTAGATTGTCCATGGGTAAATAGTTCATTTACCTATAACATCATTCCCAAATCAGCCGAGAAGTTGTTGCTTCTCGAGCTGAAATGGCAGGTAATGGATAATGAGCGTACGTGCTGGAATAAAATCAGGTTTTTAGATTATTTTAGTTTTTTCCCCAAGGCATTGAGTTAACTGATTCAAGTGAAAAAAAACGATGATTTTGATAGCTTTCCCCTCCTTAAACAGCATATTCCAGACCGTGAAATGTATGACTCTTTGAACTGCAAAGATGTATACTAATGCGACTATTACTGCTTTGGCGCACGCTTAAGTGAGGTGAAACTACCTCCAATTGAAGCTTTTTACAATTCACTGACCAACAGTGAATGCAAATTCGAGTAGTATGAGTTTGCCAAGAAGGTGTGGTCTAAGAGGGATTGTGAAAATGGGTGGGATTATTGTAGACTGTACTTGGCCGGTGACGTTCTAACTCTGTTGGATATAGTCTGTAAGAATACAGACCAAATCTATTCAGAGTTTGAGTTAGATATAGGCTACTATTTTTCTACACCTCAGTTGGTGATTGATTTGATTTTAAAAATTAGCAGGGAGGAAATATTCCTAATCACTGACGTAGATCAGCACTTTTTGTAGAGTATTCAATGAGGGGGGGGTATGTTTTTCATGGGGACCGCGTCTTATCAACTGATCCGAGCGGACAAAGCACTGGTGTAAAGTCAACTGCAGTGTTCTTCGACATGAACTCATTGTACCCCTCGGCAATGTCTCACTACTCTTTGCCGTGAGGGAAATATCAATGGCTTGAGAATCCTTGTGAGTTCCCCGACATTACCAGCGTTGAGGACAATGGGTCACAAGGATGGTTCTTTGAAGTTGACGGTCACATTCCGCTGGCGCTTCACAACTCAGTCAAAGATTTTGTTTTTCCCTGTATCAATCGACCGGTGAGCAGGGTCTCGCTGAGCCCCTACAATCAATCATTGGTTGATGATATGGGGATGTATTGGACCCCCTCGAAACAAAAACTGATTGCTGATAATGACCCTAAGGAGAATATCGTTGTTCACCATTTGATTTTGCATTGGATGGTGAACAATGGCTTTCAAATCACCAAAATACACAGGGTCCTACAGTTCAATCAGCGACAATACTTGAAAAAGTTTATCGATACTTTTGTCAGTAAACACTCAAGGGCAAATTCAAAGGTGGTGAAGGAAATGTACAAGCTCATTCTACAGTCATCGTGGTGAATCCGGTGCTAGATCGATAAGAATGTCCCTTGCTGTGATGACTTTCATGAAACTAGCGAGGGGGCAAGACTATGGGAAGCCCATCATTTTACCGCATTAATTATCATATTGACTGGCAGAGTTCGACTAACCAGGAGAGATCGACAGCTGTTACTGACCTAGACTATTGCAGGTGGCAGTTCAGTACTGGAAATTTCCAAGGAGCTCATCTCGTCTTTCTTTTACAATGTGTGCAAGGTGCAATGGCCAAGGGAGGGGGAGGTTCAAGTTTACTATGGGGATACAGATTCTCTGCTGTTAAAGGTAAACGGGACTGAAGATTTATTGGGTGATTTGCAAAATGGGGTGCACATTAGCTCGTGGATGGATTTCACCAATTGGAATTCATCCCTCTACCCCAATCTGGTGAAACGTCAAGCCTCTAGCCAACCATTAAAGCTAACATCTTAGACTGGGATTGATTGGATATACCGAGGACTTGTACTCGACCCCAAAGTTTGTTGAGCGAAAACATAGAGAGGGAAAAAAAAGCAGGCGTGTCCAAGGATGCCAACACATTTTGTAAGGAAAACTTTTAACATGAGCATGTGCAGAGACTGTGTAGAAAGTAGCCTAGTGCCAAGAGCACAAATGGTTGCAATTCGCTCTCTACAGCATAGAAATTATACTGTGAGAGTGGAAAAAAATGCAATGTCGTGTATATCTGACAAGGTCTATGTGCTCAAGAATGGTGTGAGTGTCCTACCTCATGGTCACTACCGTACTTCAGACCGAGTTGAATGCGTAGCCTATCGCAATCAACTTGGTCTGGATAAATTAACCTAACCAACTAACCAACTAACCAATCAACCTTTCATAAATTAACTAACCCAATCTCACTACTTTAATCACCACCACCACCACTAACCCAACCTCACCGAACCCATAGCAGTGACGACAACTATTTTTTTTTGCCCCGCGATTCCCGGGGGGGGGGGGGACCCTGCCCGCGGCCGCCCAGGGGGGGGGGGCCCACCCGCGGCCAGCCGGCCTGCGGCTCCGCGGCCCTGGGGGGGGGACTCCACTTTTAAATTCATCATGTTCAACTGTGCTAGTTCATGTTTCAAGTGTTTTTTTTGTTGTTGTATAGAAAGTGTTATTGTACAGAAAAGTGTTGTACAAAAAGTGCTGTTGTTGATGGATAAAAGTGTTGTACAGAAAAGTGCTGTACAGAAAAGTGTTTAAAGACAAAAAGTGTTATCATTGTTCATGTTGAACAAATTGAGTTTTCATGTTGAACATGAAATTTTGTCACGTTGAACAAGTGTTCATGTTGTTGTATAGAAAAGTATTGTACAGAAAAGTGTTGATGTACAAAAAGTGCTGTAGATGGACAAAAGTGTTTAAAGACAAAAAGTGTTATCATTGTTCATGTTGAACAAATAGAGTTTTCATGTTGACCATGAAATTTTATCACGTTGAATAAGTGTTCATATTGCTGTAATAAATTTTGCCATGAAATATTGTTTTTGTTCTTGAATAGATAGATCTATGGGAAAATTACTACCTACTCTTGGGACACATAAGGTTTACAGTTAGTCATAGTCCGGCTGTTGTCAACAGCATGTATCAATTTAAAACACCCTTCAGATCGTTTCTGTGTGGGCCCTCAATGTCGGGGAAAACAACACTTTTAGCTAGAATAATTCAAAATTGCGATAAAATGTTTTTGGAAAAGCCGAAAAAAATCTACTATTGCTATAGTATTTGGTAAGAGTCCTATGATAAAATAAAAGCTATTGCCACAGCATACCAATAAAATTCATACGAGGACTTGATGTTTTCAATAGTATTGAATCGAACTCGTGGCTGATTATTGATGATTTAACTGAATCCATTGAACAGTTCTCGCAGGAAATGCTACAACTGTTCACTGTCCGATCTCATCATGAACATATTTCCATAGCCCTAGTTTTACCCAATCTGTTTCATCAGAGCAAATGTATGCGAACCCTTGCTTTGAATTGCACTGTCTATATTATCTATCGAGTTGTTCGTGATTCTAGCTCGCTCATAACTCTCAATAAACAGATATACCCTGGTGCCCCAAAATTTCTGTTGTCAGCGTACACTCAGGCGACTAGCAAGCCCTACGGTTACATTTTGTTGGATCTTAATCAGAGCACGCTCGAGGATCTACGTGTAGTCACCGACATTTTCAACAATGAAATTACAGTATATCTTCTGGTGAACAGTAGAAAAGGCTATTAGTTGACGTTGTGACATTGAAGAAACTACAAGAACAACGGCATTTATTTTCCCTTTAGGCACTTCAAAACCATAACTAAAAATAAAACTAAACTAAACAATACTAAAATCTAAACTAGAACATTAAAATAAAACTAAACTAAACTAAACTGCTAACTAAAACTCATATGTAAAACGAAAACTCTTAACTAAAAAACTAAAAGTAAACTAAAACTCAAACTAAAAATCTAGACTAAACTAACACTAAACTAACTAAAACTAAACTAGAAATAAATTATAATCCCTAAACTACTAAAGTATAACTCTAACTAAAACTAAACACTAATCTAAAACTAAACTAAACTAACTAAAACTCTAAACTAAAACTAAACACTAATCTAAAACTAAACTAAAACCAAACTAAGCTACTAAATTAAAACTATACATAAAACTCTTTAGGCAAATGTAGCTAAACTAAAACTCTAATCTAAAACTAAACTAAAACTACACTAAAAATAAAGGTAATGAATAAACTTAAAATAAACTTAAAATAAACTTAAAATAAACTAAAAATAAACTAACTAAAAGAAAACTAAACATTAAACTAAAACTAAACTAAAAGTAAACTAAAACTAAAAATCTAGACTAAACTAAAACTAAACTAACTAAAACTAAACTAGAAATAAATTATAATCTATAAACTACTAAACTATAACTATAAATAAAACTAAAAACTAATCTAAAACTACACTAAACTAAATAAAAATATAAACTAAAACTAAACACTAATCTAAAACTAAACTAAAACCAAACTAAGCTACTAAATTAAAACTCTAACTAAAACTCTTTAGCAAACTGTAGCTAAACTAAAACTCTAATCTAAACTAAACTAAAAGTAAACTAAAACTAAAACTAAAAATCTAGACTAAACTAAAACTAAACTAAACTAAATAAAACTCTAAAATAAAACTAAACACTAATCTAAAACTAAACTAAAACCAAACTTAGCTACTAAATTAAAACTCTAACTAAAACTCTTTAGCAAACTGTAGATAAACTAAAACTCTAATCTAAACTAAACTAAAAGTAAACTAAAACTAAAACTAAAAATCTAGACTAAACTAAAACTAAACTAAACTAACTAAAACTCTAAACTAAAACTAAACACTAATCTAAGACTAAACTAAACTATAACTCTAACTAAAACTAAACACTAATCTAAAACTAAACTAAACTAACTAAAACTCTAAAATAAAACTAAACACTAATCTAAAACTAAACTAAAAACAAACTAAGATACTAAATTAAAACTCTAAATAAAACTATTTAGCAAAATTTAGATAAAATAAAAATATAATATAAAATAAAATAAAATTAAAATAAAAATAAAAATAAAAATCAATACTAAAATAAAAATAAACTAAACTAACTAAAAATCTAAAATAAAACTAAACAATAATATTAAACTAAACTAAACTATAACTATAAATAAAACTAAACACTAATCTAAAACTAAACTAAACTAGCTAAGACTCTAAACTAAAACTAAACACTAATCTAAAACTAAACTAAAACCAAACTAAGCTACTAAATTAAAACTCTAACTAAAACTCTTTAGCAAACTGTAGCTAAACTAAAACTCTAATCTAAACTAAACTAAAAGTAAACTAAAACTAAAACTAAAAATCTAGACTAAACTAAAACTCAACTAAACTAACTAAAACTCTAAACTAAAACTAAACACTAATCTAAAACTAAACTAAAACCAAACTAAGCTACTAAATTAAAACTATAACTAAAAATCTTTAGCAAAATGTATCTAAACTAAAACTATAATCTAAACTAAACTAAAAGTAAACTAAAACTAAAACTAAAAATCTAGACTAAACTAAAACTAAACTAAACTAACTAAAACTCTAAACTAAAACATAAACACTAATCTAAGACTAAACTAAACTATAACTCTAACTAAAACTAAACTCTAATCTAAAACTAAACTAAACTAACTAAAACTCTAAACTAAAACTAAACACTAATCTAAAACTAAACTAAAACCAAACTAAGCTACTAAATTAAAACTCTAAATAAAGCTCTTTAGAAAACTGTAGCTAAACTAAAAATATAATCTAAACTAAACTAAAAGTAAAATAAAACTAAAAATATAGACTAAACTAAAACTAAACTAAACTAACTAAAACTCTAAACTAAAACTAAACACTAATCTTAAACTAAACTAAACTATAACTCTAACTAAAACTAAACACTAATCTAAAACTAAACTAAACTAGCTAAGACTCTAAACTAAAACTAAACACTAATCTAAAACTAAACTAAAACCAAACTAAGCTACTAAATTAAAACTATAACTAAAACTCTTTAGCAAACTGTAGCTAAACTAAAACTCTAATCTAAACTAAACTAAAAGTAAACTAAAAATAAAACTAAAAATTTAGACTAAACTAAAACTAAACTAACTAAAACTAAACTAAAAATAAATTATAATATATAAACTACTAAACTATAACTCTAACTAAAACTAAACACTAATATAAAAATAAACTAAAACCAAACTAAGCTACTAAATTAAAACTCTTAACTAAAACTCTTTAGCAAACTGTAGCTAAACTAAAACTCTAATCTAAACTAAACTAAAAGTAAACTAAAACTAAACAAAATATAAATTATAACACTAAACTAAACATTAAACTAAAACTAAACTATAATCTAAACTAAACCAAACTAAAACTAAACTAAAATAAAGGTAATAAATAAACTTAGAATAAACTAAAAATCTAAACTAAATAGGTAATAAAATAATAAACTAAAAATCTCAAGGGCGAATTGTTATGTAACGGGGAAAACCATATGTAACAAGCCCTCTGATTGGTTGAGAAGGGGGATGTAACCGACTCGCTGATTGGCTGAGACGGAAACATGTGATCTAACTGTTTCCGGGAAACTCCTAGCATTTGGCTCGAGCAACAATAACAAATACTATTTCTGGATCATAACATTCGCTGAGAGCGTGCACTTACAACAATAACAACAACATTGACCTTGACATTTGCCTCGGAAACAACAAATACTATTTCTGGATCACAACATTCGCTGAGAGCGTGCCAAAAACACACCTGGAGAAAGAGACCATGAAGAAAGAGGTCATTGACCCCCTTAACCACGTGTTCTCCCTAGGGAGGCTATGCCCATATTTGGTGTTAAAAAAAGTTATAGGTGGCAGCAGGGGTGTGTCCTGGGAGATATTAGGGCATCTCTACTAGTATGCAGATGTTTTCAGGAGGGATTTCTTCTGTTGGGGAGGGGGGGCGGAGGGGGAGTCTACGTGGGAGGATCTTTCCATGGAGGATATTATCATGGGGGAAGGGACATTTCTAAGACCGGGGTCGCCAGATTTCCCAGCATTATTTTAAAAAAAAACGATCAGAAATTAAATAAAAAAATAAGTTTTTTCAACTGAAAGTAAGGAGCAGCATTAAAACTTAAAACAAACAGAAACTATATGAGTGCTTCTCCCCCTAGTAAATACCTCGCTCTTTACGCCAAAGCTTTTTTCATTACTTTCAAAAAAGCGATCTATTCTAATTAAACGGCCTTTGTGATTCTGGGGTCATTCTTAAAGAATTGGAACAAAATTTGAACTTTAGCGCAAAGAGTGAGGTATTGACTAAGGGGAGAACCTCTTATTTACGTAATAAAAATATACGAATATAGAAGTTCGTTACGTAAGTTAATTTGTAAGTTACGTCAGATCAAAATTTCGAGAAGGCCGTTTAGCCAAAAAAAGTAAAATTATTATGCAAATTTGATTTTAATTATTCATGTACGGTGAGCCAAAATCAAAGCTACAGTAATTTAGAAACGTTCAGAAACTAAATAGAAAAAAATGTTTTTTAACTGAAAGTAAGGAGCGACATTAAAACTTAAAACGAACAGAAATTATTCCGTATATAGAAGGGGCTGTCCCCTCCTCAACGCCTTGCTCTTTAGGCGAAAGTTTTTTTTATTGTTTTAAAAAATAGAGTTGTGAGAAAGAGTCAAACTTTAGCGTAAAGAGCAAGGCGTCGTGGAGGGGACAGCCCATTTCATATACGGAATGATTTCTGTTCGTTTTAAGTTTTAATATCGCTCCTTACTTTCAGTTAAAAAAAACTCGTTTGTTTTTATTTAATTACTTAAATAAACCATGGCCAATTTTCCAATGGAGAAGAAAAGTCCCTTTAAAACTTCTTCTTAAAAAGGGTTTATAATTTCATTACAATCAAAGTTTGCTGCAATTTACGCTGAAAGAATGGCCTCTTCTTCACTTTTAGCTGAATTATGTTGGTTTATGAAGACTATTTCAAGAAGCACCAGACATCGATAAGGCTATTTTTTATTCTACCATAAAATTTTAAAATTTATGCTAAATAGAATGTTTCAAACTAACAGAAATTCTACAGAGATTAATTCTCTTATGCAAAAATAAGGAATGACTTACGCAGAAATTACTATCTCACTTATAATATCTTTTCAAAGCACAGTGTCCACCTAATCTTTTCCTTTCCATGACGCAAAATTTGGAGGTTTACCCCTAAAATAAAGTATCCTTGATCAACTGGTTACCCATCATTTTGTAAGATTTTTTTTTCCATCAGGATTATGAAAATGCATCAGGATTATATTTGGATTTTCCATCAGGATTATATTTGCATTTCTACATTGCAAATATATCTCGATTTCCGAAGAAAATATAAAATCTTTCAGGTTGCATTTCCAGCTCAATAACATTTATTCAAAATGGGATAAAGAATTTTTTAAATTATTCATAAGTGAATTTAGCGCTAAACTGCGTAGTTCAAACCCGTACATAAGAGTATGAAGACACAATTTTAACTAACTAACTTGTTTTTTTACGACGATCGAAGGAGCTTTCTCAAATATGCCTACATGGAAAGGTATATAGGACGCAGGACTACTAAACTCAGTTAGTGTTAGGGTTACCAACTTAAGGGTTGCCAACTTTAGTTAGGGTCAGTTAGGGTTGCCAACTTAAGAGTTGCCAACTTTTTCGTCCATGAATTTGTCCCCTCAGCATCCAAAAATCTAAACTCTAAAACTAAACACTAATCTAAAACTAAACTAAAACCAAACTAAGCTACTAAATTAAAACTCTAACTAAAACTCTTTAGCAAACTGTAGCTAAAATAAAACTATAATCTAAACTAAACTAAAAGTAAACTAAAACTAAAACTAAAAATCTAGACTAAACTAAAACTAAACTAAACTAACTAAAACTCTAAACTAAAACTAAACACTAATCTAAAACTAAAATAAAACCAAACTTAGCTACTAAATTAAAACTCTAACTAAAACTCTTTAGCAAACTGTAGCTAAAATAAAACTCTAATCTAAACTAAACTAAAAGTAAACTAAAACTAAAACTAAAAATTTAGACTAAACTAAAAATAAACTAAACTAACTAAAACTCTAAACTAAAACTAAACACTAATCTAAGAATAAACTAAAATATAACTCTAACTAAAACTAAACACTAATCTAAAACTAAACTAAACTAACTAAAACTCTAAAATAAAACTAAACACTAATCTAAAACTAAAATAAAACCAAACTAAGCTACTAAATTAAAACTCTAACTAAAACTATTTATAAAAATTTAGATAAAATAAAAATATAATATAAAATAAAATAAAATTAAAATAAAAATAAAACTAAAAATCTAGAATAAACTAAAACTAAACTAAACTAACTAAAACTCTAAACTAAAACTAAAAAATAATCTAAAACTAAACTAAACTATAAATCTAACTAAAACTAAACACTAATCTAAAACTAAACTAAACTAGATAAAACTCTAAACTAAAACTAAACACTAATCTAAAAAAAAACTAAAACCAAACTAAGCTACTAAATTAAAACTCTAACTAAAACTCTTTAGCAAACTGTAGCTAAACTAAAACTCTAATCTAAACTAAACTAAAAGTAAACTAAAACTAAAACTAAAAATCTAGACTAAACTAAAACTAAACTAAACTAACTAAAACTCTAAACTAAAACTAAACACTAATCTAAAACTAAACTAAAACCAAACTAAGCTACTAAATTAAAACTCTAACTAAAACTCTTTAGCAAACTGTAGCTAAACTAAAACTATAATCTAAACTAAACTAAAAGTAAACTAAAACTAAAAATAAAAATATAGACTAAACTAAAACTAAACTAAACGAACTAAAAATCTAAACTAAAACTAAACACTAATCTAAAACTAAACTAAACTATAACTCTAACTAAAACTAAACTCTAATCTAAAACTAAACTAAACTAACTAAAACTCTAAACTAAAACTAAACACTAATCTAAAACTAAACTAAAACCAAACTAAGCTACTAAATTAAAACTCTAACTAAAGCTCTTTAGCAAACTGTAGCTAAACTAAAACTATAATCTAAACTAAACTAAAAGTAAACTAAAACTAAAAATCTAGACTAAACTAAAAATAAACTAAAATAACTAAAACTCTAAACTAAAACTAAACACTAATCTTAAACTAAACTAAACTATAACTATAACTAAAACTAAACACTAATCTAAAACTAAACTAAACTAGCTAAAACTCTAAACGAAAACTAAACACTAATCTAAAACTAAACTAAAACCAAACTAAGCTAATAAATTAAAACTCTAACTAAAACTCTTTAGCAAACTGTAGCTAAACTAAAACTCTAATCTAAACTAAACTAAAAGTAAACTAAAACTAAAACTAAAAATTTAGACTAAACTAAAACTAAAATAACTAAAACTAAAATAAAAATAAATTATAATCTCTAAACTACTAAACTATAACTCTAACTAAAACTAAACACTAATCTAAAACTAAAACTAAAACCAAAACTAAGCTACTAAATTAAAACTCTAACTAAAACTCTTTAGCAGACTGTAGCTAAACTAAAACTCTAATCTAAACTAAACTAAAAGTAAACTAAAACTAAACAAAATATAAATTATAACACTAAACTAAACATTAAACTAAAACTAAACTAAAATCTAAACTAAACCAAACTAAAACTAAACTAAAATAAAGGTAATAAATAAACTTAGAATAAACTAAAAATCTAAACTAAATAGTTAATAAAATAATAAACTAAAAATCTCAAGGGTGAATTGTTATGTAACGGGGAAAACCATGTGTAACAAGCCCTCTGATTGGTTGAGAAGGGGGATGTAACCGACTCGTTGATTGGCTGAGAAGGAAAAACGTGATCTAACTGTTTCCGGGAAACTCATAACATTTGCCTCGAGCAACAACAACCAATACTATTCCTGGATCATAACATTCGCTGAGAGCGTGCACTTATAACAATAACAACAACATTCAGCTTGACATTTGCCTCGGAAACAACAACAAATACTATTTCTGGATCACAACATTCGCTGAGAGCGTGCCAAAAACACACCTGGAGAAAGAGACCATGGAGAAAGAGGTCATTGACCCCATTAACCACGTGTTCTCCCTAGGGAGGCTATGCCCATATTTGGTGTTAAAAAAAGTTATAGGTGGCAGCAGGGGTGAGTCCGGGGAGATATTAGGGCATCTCTACTAGTATGCAGATGTTTTCAGGTGGGATTTCTTCTGTTGGGGCGGGGGGTCGGAGGGGGAGTCTACGTGGGAGGATCTTTCCATGGAGGATATTATCATGGGGGAAGGGACATTTCTAAGACCGGGGTCGCCAGATTTCCCAGCATTATTTAAAAAAAAAAACGATCAGAAATTAAATAAAAAAATAAGTTTTTTCAACTGAAAGTAAGGAGCAGCATTAAAACTTAAAACAAACAGAAACTATATGAGTGCTTCTCCCCCTAGTAAATACCTCGCTCTTTACGCTAAAGCTTTTTTCATTACTTTCAAAAGAGCGATTTATTCTAATTAAACGGCCTTTGTGATTCAGGGGTCATTCTTAAAGAATTGGAACAAAATTCGAACTTTAGGGCAAAGAGTAAGGTATTGACTAGGGGAGAACCCCTCATTTACGTAATAAAAATATACAAATATAGAAGTTTGTTAAGTAAGCTAATTCGTAAGTTACGTCAGATCAAAATTTAGAGAAAGCCATCTGGCCGAAAATAGTAAAATTACTGTGAAGTTTTCCTTTTCATGATTCATGTGTGGCGAGCCAAAGTCTAAGCTGCATTAATTTAGAAACGTTCAGAAACTAAATAGAAAAAAATGTTTTTTAACTGAAAGTAAGGAGCGACATTAAACCTTAAAACGAACAGAAATTATTCCGTATATAGAAGGGGCTGTCCCCGCCTCACCGCCTTGCTCTTTACGCTAAAGTTTTTTTTATTGTTTTAACAAATAGAGTTGTGAGAAAGAGTCAAACTTTAGCGTAAAGAGCAAGGCGTCGAGGCGGGGACAGCCCATTCCATATACGGAATGATTTCTGTTCGTTTTAAGTTTTCATGTCGCTCCTTACTTTCAGTTAAAAAAAACTCGTTTGTTTTTATTTAATTACTTAAATAAACCATGGCCAATTTTCCAATGGAGAAGAAAAGTCCCTTTAAAACTTCTTCTTAAAAAGGGTTTATAATTTCGGGTGTATCCCATTTGAGCGCTTTCCCATTTGAGCGCCATGGCGCGCCAATGGGAATTTACCAATTGCGCGCCGTATTTTAATTAGTTAAGTTGTGTCCCATTTGAGCGCCAGATAATATTTTGCGTATGTTAGGTGATATAGCTAGGTGATCAGGTAAATTTTTCACAAATCATATTATTGACTTACGAATAAAGTAAACACACCACTCGATGCCTTTTTAGGCTCTTTCCAAATATAATAATCATTTTTGTCGGAAATGAATTTTACCCCCACCCCTATGTATACCAATTCAGGGCATATATGTGCACATTAGGGGGTGGGGGTAAATTTTAAACTTAACTCCCATTAACATCAGAAATAAAATTTGCCCACCCCCTAATGTGCAAATAAATACCATGAATTGGTATATATAGGGGTGGGGGTAAAATTCATATCAGAAAAAATGATTATTCTATTTGGAAAGAGCATAAAAAAGGTATCGAGTGGTATGTTTACTTTATTCTTATGTCAATAATATCAACTGCGAAAAATTTACCGACGGGTCTTCATGTCTGTTTTCCTCATACAGTATATAGCGGTGGATACCGCATAATGCATAAGTACCTGTATATACCTTTAGTAGTAAATATATATGGTATACATAAATACTATATATATTTACTTAGTTTATAATACTATAAATGGAAGTTATTTTCACAACCATTGACCCAATAAAATCCTCAGTTTTGTTCGTTGTCTTCGTGGCAATAAATATTTCTACAGGTCAATGTGGCAGCAAACCACGCTTCATCCACCGCAAAATCACAATTTTGGGTTTGGCGCTCAAATGGTACTCCGTGGCGCTCAAATGGGAACAAAATTCCATGGCGCTCAAATGGAACAAAATTCCGTGGCGCTCAAATGGGAAAGCGCTCAAATGGGAACACCCCAGATTTTCATTACAATCAAAGTTTGCTGCAATTTACGCTGAAAGAATGGCCTCTTCTTCACTTTTAGCTGAATTATGTTGGTTTATGAAGACTATTTCAAGAAGCACCAGACATCGATAAGGCTATTTTTTATTCTACCATAAAATTTTAAAATTTATGCTAAATAGAATGTTTCAAACTAACAGAAATTCTACAGAGATTAATTCTCTTATGCAAAAATAAGGAATGACTTACGCAGAAATTACTATCTCACTTATAATATCTTTTCAAAGCACAGTGTCCACCTAATCTTTTCCTTTCCATGACGCAAAATTTGGAGGTTTACCCCTAAAATAAAGTATCCTTGATCAACTGGTTACCCATCATTTTGTAAGATTTTTTTTTCCATCAGGATTATGAAAATGCATCAGGATTATATTTGGATTTTCCATCAGGATTATATTTGCATTTCTACATTGCAAATATATCTCGATTTCCGAAGAAAATATAAAATCTTTCAGGTTGCATTTCCAGCTCAATAACATTTATTCAAAATGGGATAAAGAATTTTTTAAATTATTCATAAGTGAATTTAGCGCTAAACTGCGTAGTTCAAACCCGTACATAAGAGTATGAAGACACAATTTTAACTAACTAACTTGTTTTTTTACGACGATCGAAGGAGCTTTCTCAAATATGCCTACATGGAAAGGTATATAGGACGCAGGACTACTAAACTCAGTTAGTGTTAGGGTTACCAACTTAAGGGTTGCCAACTTTAGTTAGGGTCAGTTAGGGTTGCCAACTTAAGAGTTGCCAACTTTTTCGTCCATGAATTTGTCCCCTCAGCATCCAAAAATGTGTCCATTTCGAAATCTCAAAAACTAGAGGTTATTTTTTCCCCAGTTGTATTATTGATCGAATGACGCTTTGTAAACCTCTTTCAAAGCGGCCAGTTAACATCAAATATAATGAAAAGGAAAAAATATACATATACAACTTTCACAACAAATTACCTAGCGTAAAATAAGCATGTAAATCTCTTAGTTTGGAGAAAAACCTTAACTAAGGACATATGTGGTAAAACCTGGATGCTAAAAAAAACGAGAAAAGGCACTACTTTGGAGAATAGTTAAAGTATATATATCCATTCGGGAAAAGCTTCATTTTATCTCATGTTATGTGTATGTGGAAGTTTTGCCCATGGGCGCCGATATGGGGGGGAAGGGGGGGCTCTTGCACCCCCCCCCTGGCTGAATGATGCTGCCTTATTTTTATATTTTTGTTCTGAGATTTCTATTATATAGCATTAAAAGTAGCAATTAGACGAAATTTGCCCCCCCCCCTGGAATTCAGCTTATGGGCGCCCATGGTTTTGCCCATTTCGTTATATCTTAGCCAAAAATAGTTGATCTTAACTGACAGTAAAAAAAAAAAAAAAAAAAAGTAATAATCCAGACAGTTGAAAAAGAAAAACAGTAGATCTTACGGAGAGAAATCGAATAATGACTTTATATACGTTTGCCCCATGTGGACTTGCCTCTTCTTTTGCTAGCTAACATCATTATAATCTCTATACTAAGTCGACGTTTTTGGGTTGGAAATGATATTAAGGTTAAAATAAGCATAAATTAGTATCAATGAAGAAATGAAATGTGAAATGAACATGAGAAATTAAAAAAAAATGAAGTCAAACATAAAGGAAACAGAGAATACCACAAATACGTGTGGTGTTGCCGACACCCCTCAAACCCTCAAAGGCTAGAGTATTAAGCTAAATAGATCGCTTAAGTTGAGCTTTGTGCAATTCAAATAACTTTATATATGTTTGAAAGGAATGGATTTAAAGAATGAAAATAGAGACAAAAATAAGATTTTTTTAAAGTCACTACAAAAAAATTATCAAAAACTATTTCATGGCAAAAGATTTTACAACAAATAAGTGTGGTGATTTCACTCATCAAACCTCAAAAGGCAAGTGTTATTTTTCTTTTATAAAAAAAAATCCAGGAGAAGGTTTAATATAACAAATAGATTTTTTATACACTTGAGATAAGTTCGAACATTATTTACTCTCTTAGTACAGCAATAGAAAAAAACTGTAAAGCACAAATTACAGTAGCCTTTTGTTGGCTTGAGAGGTGGCAAAACTGCCAAAGTTAGCGGTAATGCATGTTCGGTGCTAGTCGTTTCCTCTTTGGGAAATTCCCTCTTGGAAAATCACCCCCTCCTTTGGAAAACTCGTCCTGGAATATACTTCTCTCCAGCAAATTTCCTTTCGACAGAAAATTCCCCGTGACATTCTCTCTATATATAAAATTGTGCATCCAAAGACAAAGAAAGACAAAGAAAAATAATTTTGTATATGAATCCAGGGAAATTCCTTCCAGAAATTTCTCACTGTATAAGTCACTCCCCCTCCCCCACCCCCGACAGAAGACTGCCCGCAGAAAGTGTACGGATCTTGCCTAATAAGAAATACTATATGTAAACAACGGACAATTGCCAAACTTACAGCCCTTTCCCAACGG
The DNA here is from genome assembly GCF_049724085.1 of Artemia sp. Qi Xiang Cuo. NCBI lineage: Eukaryota > Metazoa > Arthropoda > Branchiopoda > Anostraca > Artemiidae > Artemia > Artemia sp. Qi Xiang Cuo. Next base: position 78,590,097 of record NC_142796.1, on the reverse strand, counting down.
GTTGGGGGGAGGGGGGTCATGTCATCCAAAGAAGCATATTTATTGGATCTCACTGTTATGCTGCACCAAATGGCTTTCTCAAAATTTCAAAAAGGATGTCTTTGGGGAAAAAGGGGGCGTGGGAATGAGGCTAGCTGCCCTCCCACCTGTTTGTCAATTAAAAAGTCACTAAAGCTTTTAATTTTTGTTCGAATGAAGCCCCTTCCGATCTTCTAGGATTCTTGGTTCGATACAATAATTCCTGGGGGGAAAAACAACAAACAACACACACCCGTGATCTTTTTTTGGCAAAAAAAAAAATACAAACTTTACATTATTGTAGATCAGAGCTTGAAACCTCCATAGTGGGGTTCTCTGATAGTTTTGTAGATAGGGAGGGGGTCAGATGTCTCAAAGGGTGCATTTTAGTGCCATAACATCCTAACTTTCATCGAATCTTCAGATAAATACAAAAATAGTTCTGAGGAAGGGGGTGGAAGTAGAATATAAATTGATAAATAATTCTTTTGGTTTCCGGGAATAATTCTGGTCTACGCATTTTTCCGAAATTAAAGAGTAACATTAAACCCAAAACGAGCAGAATTTATTCCGTATAGGAGAGGGGCTAAAATATCCTAGTTTCTAACCCCCTCCCCCTTCCATCTCTAGCCGAATGAGGATACTCATTCGATAGGAAATTGAGAGTTCAAAGTTTTTTTTTCGAAAATGATTGGAGACCAACCAGCCCCTGTTTTAGAACTTTTTTTTATATCTGGTCCTTCAGTTAACCATAAGGACATCAACACTTTGAGGAATCTACTTTGTACTTTCACTGTGGCAGCCCAATTCTACATGTGGATGAATTTTCCATGGGGGGAAGGCGAAATTATCCGACAGGAATTTTCCACGGTGGGGAATTGTCTGGGGGGAAACGCTGGTCCCCAGTATGTTCGTCCAAGGTTTAGATTCATTGCGAAGAGTTGGCACTTCGAAAGATCATGTACACCCGGTGACAGGTGCCCCCACGGCGAAATAGTTCAGCGCGTGGAGCGAGGAGGCACGATGCGGCGAAATGCGCCAGGCATGGTAGAGATTAGGCCACGCATGGCCGAATAATTGATATCAAGAGATGAATACCAGGTGGCTGAGAGCGAGCAACCCATTGCATCACTGTTCATTTCGATCCTTTCGGTTTTGAGTTGCATTTCTTCATTCAAGGTAATTTCTAATAGGACATTTTAAAAAAGTTCGTTGGCGCTCGTTTTGAGCTCAATTAAATACCAAACCTATTTTTTTTATTAGTAGTATTAAAATGATATAACCTATTGAAAACCATATAAATAAACCTTAATAGATTTTTCTTATTTTTGCTTAGAAATTTGTGGGGTTAACAGAAACTGGCAAAGTATCAGGTTTTGATTGCAGGTCTCGGAAACGCAATTATCTTTTGGCGTTTCTACGTTCATTCTGCTATAAAATCAGTTCGTCCATATCTTCAATATAATTTCATTAGACTTCAATTTCTTATTACCTTTTTCTTGAGAAAGTGTATGTCTTTAGGGAAATCTATGCTGGGTTTCCGTGGAAACACCAGGTTGACTTGATTTATCGCTTGTTATTTTTGTCTTTAGAAAAGATTTCCCTTTATTTTTTCTAAATCACAATTTATACTTAGTCGTTATTCCACGGAATAGGATAAAGCAGGCTTTCTGATATTCTAACAGAACACTGAAAAATACCTCCACAGCGGTAAGAAAGTACTTAGGCTATATTGAGGACAGATGGGGTTAGTATTTAGCATCCTTCCACCTCTCCATTAGGATAATCATTTCCTTAAATGGTTTTGCGTTATTTTGATCCAACAAACATGTCTCGGTGTAAAAATCGCTGTTGATTCTCTTTATGCATGCAACCGGGAAACGGATCAGCGAAACTCTGGATCATCGTTTCCCAAATTCGGCAAGGGGGTTGATTTTACTGAAAAGTGGTCACAATCGATTATAAAAATTACGTACTTGTTATAAGGGGCTAAATCACATGTTATTTACTAATTATAAGTTTCAGCAGAGAGTTTGAAAGTACCCATTCGACTCTTGTGCTCTCAAGGCCAAAAGCCCATCTGAGGGCAATTAAACACCCTGTATCCGAATGTAGCCCCAACGAGCATCGGGTTGAAATTTCAAGATATCTATTTTAATGAGAATAGTTGGTAGGTAAAAGAGCCAAAGTATGGAAATAACTAATTTGAAACAGAGGCTGCACATGCAAGAAGAATGTTTGACACGTTACGCCTTGGTGACATAAGGATCCTTCAAAGATTTAGGTCAACATAATTGCAACGCCATCTGACCCAAGCACCACTTCCCTCCCTCTGGCTTTCATAATTATAGATGTATAACCCCTAGCTCAATCCTTGACCGCTCAAGGATCCTTTAGAGAGCGTAATTGGAAGGTCCAAAGCAGGGTGTTACGGCTCAAGCCCCCTCAACCCAACTCTTCCTCCGCAACTTCATAAATAAGGTATAAATTTTAAAACCTTGTTAAAATCAAAATAAAACAAAGAATTTGGCCTAAATGATTGCAGTGTTGTCGGGCCTGAAACCCCACCCCTCCCACAGCGTCACAAATATAGACACGTTTTATTACGGTATTTTTTTAATAACGAAACATACCATCACGTGAGAGCATGCACTTGTGAACTGGTACTCTTTTAAGGCTTTCCAATAACCTAAACTGAACGGTTATCTCATAATATTTGGCCTCGTAGTATTTTCGTCGAGTTAGAGCCAACATTTTGTGCCGTGGTACAGAATGGTGAAATATGGCATTTTATTACGACGCACTATTTTTTACTGCTCAAAACACCTCTTGAATTAAACCAATCCTGTCAAATGATCCTTATCTCTATCGTTTACCAAGGGAAAATGACTCAATCACCCCTAAAAAAAGTGCATCCTTCTAAAAACTGTTCCACTGGACGCCAAAAAATGAACTTCCGGGTAAAGATTTACTAAGTTTTCATGGGGGCAGGATTCTTTCGACAATTCTTGCTCTTGAGCTGGCAGCAGCACCCACTCTTAACGCTTAGACGAAGTATGTTCTTTCCAGTCAAGATAGGTCAAGGGTGAGTAAACTGACCCCTTCCTCCAGCTCGATCTGAAGAGCCTCTCGCAAAAATTGAGGATTTAGGCCTAAAAGCTATTTGAAGCTTAGCAATACCGACCAAAAATGAATAAAATCTCTAGTTAATCATTTTAGCCAAATGAAGCTTCTAAATTATTGTCTTTCATAACTTTTGATTTTATATGAAATGTATATCAAACAGTTCGTAGTAATGAACTACAAGTAGGGAGCGACCCGTGGTAACACTAACTGGAACACTAATAAGGAATTTTGACAGCCAAAAGAATTGGAAAGTTACGAAAGTTACGAGCCGGGGAAAAATTGACAGATTCTAAAAGGGGTCAAAACAACCGCAAAGGGGTAAGTGATGTTTATGAAAGTTGAATTATAAAATTCAGCATATCAGGGAACCTTTCTATGGAGGTTTCAAGTCCCTAGCTATAAAATTTGAAATTGTGTCTTTTTTTCTGAAAGGAATCATTACACACCAGTGTTTATGCTTCTTTGTTTTTCTCAAGGGTGACTATGTTGAACCAATAGTCCAAGAAAATATGGAGAAGGCTCAATCGAAAGGAAATCAAAAGTCCTAGCTCCTAGTACGCTTATTCAGTAGCTAGGAAAGTTTTGCCATAGTAACGACGCGTTTTCCTGCCATTTTGTAGCGCAAAACGACAATTTTGGTCCAAAGATTGAGAGAAAGCTACCGATTAAAAATTCGGAGATAGCCAATCAATTTAAAACTGATACAAAATTATACATTGAGCTTCCAAGTTTGAGGTAGCACTGCCGCGTGGTGACGCATTGGTTCTTAAAGAAGAGCGTAGTCTATACAAAGTAAACGCTTAGTTTCGAATTTTTTTTTAAACTTAACCGTACTAAATTGATATGCTGATTTGCGCTATGTTGAAAGCATTTATGACTTACCTTGTTTTCATATTTGGGCATAAATTAAAGTTGAAACTTTAGCGCAAAGAGTAAGGGGCTGAGGAGGGAACGGCCCCCCTCATATACCGAATAATTTCCGTGCGGTTTAAGCTTTAATGTCACTCTTTACTTCCGTTTGAAAAAAACTTTTTTTATTTAATAAGTTAAGGGTCGAAACGCGCTACAAAGTGGATGTTGATCCTCAAGAAAAAGAAAGTATTTTATAAAAGGTTTTCAACTGGTAATCTCTTTCAGAATTTTTATTCGGGGGCATATAAATCCGATGCGGCCAACATCATTGTTTTTTGGTACAAAAGGGCCAAGTATTGCACTTAATTAAGGTGCGATCTTTCTTGCTGCTTTGGAATAGTACTAGAACAGAATATTTTCGTTCGAATGAGCCCTTTTTTAATACTTATGATCACTGGTATGCGGTCACCCCTGCGAAAAAACAACAACAAGTAAACACGCATCGTGACTATCCTTCCCAGTAAATATGCAAACTGACATTCATAATTGCACGAAAATTCCATTTTCAGGGTTCTCAGACATGTTTAATCTGAAGTCATAAGTTTCACCAAGATCATACGTCTTTTGGAGGTGTTTCCTCCTTTTTATAGGACAACGGAAACATTCTTACGATTATACCTTTTGATATTCAACTTTTTACTTTGTATTTTTTGCATACACATTTAGTAAATATTTCTTTCAAATAGTTCGTATTTCGTATTAGACAGATATTTTTATAGATTTTTGTAGGGAAAGGGTTTTTTTCGCCGTCCAGTCACAGCCTTGCCAGACATTCGGGTTCTCAGTCGGAAATTCACCACCTACAGTCAGAACCTTGCTTTAAGCTTGCTTTCGGGAAATTTTCTTGGGAAATACTACCCCTCCATTATTTCCCCTAGCCATGCCCATACATTCTACCAATGCATGTAAAGATAAATCATTTTAAAAGGACGAATGTGAAGGGGCAACCTTAAATAATTAAGGTTGTTATATTCCTTATATATTTCCATCGATTTAATATTCCGGAGCTTAATATTCCACCAATTCCGACTGTAACCCCTATTGTATCAACTTACATTCCTCGACATTCCAAATCCAAAACCTTAATTGAGAACGACTTTGACTAATTTGGTAGTAAATTAGTTTTGACTCCGGCTCCAGAGCCGTAATAAATGCTATAAAATTGCTCCTGCTGGTAGGGAACAGGGGAACTACTAATAGGATTTAATCCGCGTGACTTTGTTAATTGGAAGTAAGGTTAATTGCGTAAGATTAGCAATTAAGAAACTCTCCCTTACACTTACTAAGGTGTATTGAGGTATATTACCTTTAGAATAATATTTGTTAGGTGTATTTATAGCTTTTTCATTTGCTTATGTTGTTGAGGTTCATGGATTTTTCTACCTTTGTTTTGACTCACGAATTGAAAAGGATTAAGAAAGTTTGAGTGTTTTTACTTACTGGAAAGAATGTTTGATATACCATTAAATCGAGCAGAAAAGCTGGATATATTATTTCGAGGCTGATAACTAAACGTATCGAATCAAATCTTGTCTTCAATATTCATTAAGTTCATTTATTTGCTTTTACTTAGTGTTAACCACTTTGTGGTTACTAAACCACTTAGCTAAACAACTTAGTGTATACCCGAGAAAAAGGTATTAGTGCCAGACCTACACTAATGGGACCCATTGCTTCCCTTGAGGCCATAAAGGTTTAAATGATTTGAATGAAATGAGAATTGAGACAGGTAATGTTACAACGTCAAAAGACAATTATCGTGTCAGCCTTTTGACTGACGAATATAGACCCGTTGATCTAGGCTTATTGCGAGTTTCAGGAACACAACTCCAAAGGTTAGGGAAAATGAAATTCGGTGATGTAAAATTTATTTATTAAGGTAGGAAGAATGGGATACATAAGCGGGGTTCATGGTGAATAAGGAAGATTCTGTCTTGCTTAGGTTGGGATGGTATTAACAAAGGAATTCTAGTTGCTTACTTTTGGACCAAAAAGTGCAAGATATTAGTCTTAGTGAGATATCCCCTTGTAGAACCGACTGATGAAGACAAAATTGACTGAGATGAAATTTAGATACAGTTACAGGAACAGATAGACAGGATCCCATGCAGGAATACGGTACTTTATTAGGAAACTTTAAGGCCCAAAATCGTACAAAGACGGATAGGTAGAAGGTATTCTAGCTTAGGTGAATTCGGTGTAAGGAAGCAAAATAGCAATAATAATAAACTGCTACTTTGTAGTTATAGTAATCCAATTATATCCAAAATAGTGTTTGGTCATGAAATGACCCATAAATTAATAGAGTCTTCACAGGAAGATAAAAAAGTGAACCTTATAAATTAATTTATCGTAAAAAAAAAAAAAAACCGGCGGTATCAAGACGATGCATTAAGGAATACAGATACGCCGTTATTGATGTTAAAATTAGTTTATGAAGGTGTAAGAAAGAATTAGTGTAAGAATTAGTTTAGCGTATGTGAAGGAAAACTTATTTTGTGAGAAATTAGAGATAGTATCAAAAGAATTGAAAAATAAAAAGGCCTCATCTTCTCATAGCGTAGTGAATGAGTTTTTGTGACACGGTGGTGGCAAAAGCAGAGGTAAATTACTAAGATTTATGAGATAGTATCAAAAGAATTAGAGAAAGTATAAAAAAAAATTAAAATATAATAAGGCCTCATCTTCTCATAGCGTAGTGAATGAGTTTTTGGAACACGTTGGTGGCAAAAGCAGAGGTAAATTACTAAGAATTATGAGATAGTATCAAAAGAATTAGAGAAAGTATCAAAAGAATTGAAAATTAACAAGGCCTCATCTTCTCACAGCGTAGTGAATGAGTTTTTGGAACACGGTGGTGGGAAAACAGAGGTAAATTACTAAGAATTATGAGATAGTATAAAAAAAATTAGATAAAGTATAAAAAGAATTAAAAAATAACAAGGCCTCATCTTCTCATAGCGTAGTGAATGAGTTTTTGTAACACGGTGGTGGCAAAAGCAGAGGTAAATTACTAAGAATTATGAGATAGTATCTAAAGAATTGAAAAATAATAAGGCCTCATCTTCTCATAGCGTATTGAATGAGTTTTTGGAACACGGTGGTGGCAAAGGCAGAGGTAAATTACTAAGAATTATGAGGTAGTATCAAAAGAATTAGAGAAAGTATAAACAGAATTGAAAAATAATAAGGCCTCATCTTCTCATAGCGTAGTGAATGAGTTTTGTAACACGCTGGTGGCAAAAGCAGAGGTAAATTACTAAGAATTATGAGATAGTATCAAAAGAATTAGAGAAAGTATAAAAAGAATTAAAAAATAATAAGGCCTCATCTTCTCATAGATAGTATAGAGATAGTATCATAGAGATAGAGATAGTAAAAGAATTAGAGAAAGTATAAAAAGAATTGAAAAATAATAAGGCCTCATCTTCTCATAGCGTAGTGAATGAGTTTTTGGAACATGGTGGTGGCAAAAGCAGAGGTAAATTACTAAGAATTATGATGTAATATCAAAAGAATTAGAGAAAGTTAAAAAGAAGTGAAAAATAATAACGCCTCATCTTCTCATAGCGTAGTGAAAGAGTTTTTGGAACATGGTGGTGGCAAAAGCAGAGGTAAATTACTAAGAATTATGAGGTAGTATAAAAAGAATTAGAGAAAGTTAAAAAGAAGTGAAAAATAATAACGCCTCATCTTCTCATAGCGTAGTGAATGAGTTTTTGGAACATGGTGGTGGCGAAAGCAGAGGTAAATTACTAAGAATTTTTATAGTTTTATAGAATTTTAAGGTTTTTATAAAAGGTGTTGTCGTAGAAACTTCAAGAAAGGCTCATTCGATTGAAAATTCAAATGGCTAGTACCCTTTTCTAATAGTCGAAAGTGATTGGAGGGCAACTAGCCCCCCCCCCCACGCCCATCATTCCCCCAAACACATCCAATCAAAATTTTTAGATAGCCATTTTGTTCAGCGTACTTGATTTCCAGATAGAAAATATGTTTTCGAGGAGGACACTCCCCCACAGCCCTCAGGGCAAGGGTTTTAAGTTATACCCTGGGGGCATATAAGGTTTTTATAGAAGGCGTTGTCGTAGAAACTTCAAAACAGGCTTATTCGATTGGAAATTCAAAGGTTGTAAGTAATGCCCTGGAGGCATATAAAGTGGAAATTAGGAAATTAACATAAGGTGGGCGCAAAACCCCTATGCCTTCCCAAGGCCAGAAAAAAATTTGCTCTTTGCTGAAAAAATACAAATGAATGTGCATTGTCAGTTTAATATACATATGCTGATATTTAGTAATCAAAATGTTAATATTATTTGATTTATTAAAGTTATAAAAGTAAAAACATTTATATTTTTCAGTAAAGTACAAATTATGTTCTGGCCTTGGGAAGGCAAAGGAGTTTTGCGCCCAACTTATGTTAATTTCTGCTCGTTTTGAGTTTGACTCGGTTATTTATTTTAATTTCTATTCGTTTTCGGTTTCATTTATTTATCGATGCTGATTTGTGGTAGTTTTGCGCTTGGTAGATAATTTGATTTTATTTTTGCTCATTTTTTTGTTTAATGGAGTTCTTTACTTTTCTTTGAAAAACCTTTTTTTTTAGGAAAAAGTTGTTTTAATTAATTAAAGGATAAAAGTCATAGATGTTGCAGGGTGACTACCTTAAATAAAACATACTAAGTACACTTTGCGCAAAGGGTATTTGATTTCTGTCGCAGCTTGTTTTTTAAGGTTCTGGAACTAGTTGTTCTGAGGCTAATATTGTAGTCTAATAGGATATAGAAATCGGATTGGTGTCATCATGAATTTTTCAATGATTCAGCAACATTTTTATGAAAACCTTTCATGCTATTTATAATCTGGTTCAAAGACTGTTTCTGTTCATATTGACTAAGCTGACTGTCATGCAATCAAATATGTGCAAAGTCCATTTCCCAATTAAACTTAAAGCCGATACATTCTGTGATGAAGGCGTAGTAGCATTCCCCCAAAAAAACAAAGATTGAATTTATATAAATTACATCACCGAATTGCTGTGTTCAGTAATAGGTGGATCCATTGAAAGGACACGGCACTGTTGGACTAGTAGTCTTAGTGACATAAAAATCACTTTACTAATCTAACTCCACTCCTTAAAAGACCCACCCTGTCTCCTTTAAGGAGTGGAACAAGTCCTTTTATTTGTGCATATTTATTTCGGCAAAAAAGTGCATTAATTCGAGCCAAGTCTAGGCACCAGATGAGCATTTGTGTTCGTATTCGTCTTTACGTAAAACAGGGCTCTATTTAAACACTGCTATTTGTAACAGAGTCGTTTGAGACACCATACATAAGATTTAACCATTTATTGTTGTACCTTACGTAGACATAAGTCACCTTTCATGTAACAATGCCATTTCTTCATAGTTTGACTTCATGTCTTATAAATTGACGTGGACATTATTTTCAACAAGTGAAACAGTGTAGGGCTTTCTTTTACAGATTTTTTCAAGTTTTTGGCCTTCAATTATTTGCTTAAGTCCCTATTCGGGTTGGTCCAGCAGAAATCCCTGACTCCATTTCAATTAGTTATCCTGGTCTCCCGTTTGGTGCACCCACTAAGACAAATGGGCACTTACTACATTGTCGAGTAACACTACTGCTTTCGCAGCTGGTTTTTTTTTGTTTTTTGTTTTTTTTTTATGACCAATGGTCTGTAGCTCCGAAGTGGTAAAATTAAAACTCCAAAGTTGTCCTGGGTACGAGAATCGTTAAACGGGGCAGAAAGTTCCACTAAAGTGTGCAAGATTTCCAGCAGTTTTCTAGAAAATAAAAACCGATTTTTTTCTGATCTTGTACATAGTTCCAAATTGTCGTCCTGCAGAACATTAAATTATCTCTCTGACAATCGGAACACAAAATTACGCATCTTTAATAAATTTTTGGGAGATAATACCACAAATCCCGATTTCGAAGCACAAAAGCTCCGATTTTTTCTGAAATCTTTGATTTTGGTGTTTATTATATTTTAGACGCTTAATACCATAAAAACTAAAAAGTAAGCAAGAAGACATGCACTCTTCTATCTCCAAAAATGAAAACGGTCTCCTAAGAAATAGTTTCCGAGTGGTATTTCTTAGCAGTATGCTAAGAAATAGTTTATAGAAGAGTTACAATTTTATTTCCAACGCGGATAGACAGACCGTGATATTTTAAGAGCTGAAACTGACATTGCTTTTCTAAGAATAAAACTTCTTCTGTTATTTCTCTTTTTCTGCGGTTTTTATTCCGCGAATCCTCTATGGTAGATTTTGTCCACTGTAGATAAATTTATATTTTGTCTAAGTAAAATGCCCTAGCTTTGAAGCTTCACATTTTTAGAAATCAAATGATTTTGAATACTGATATAACTTGATATTATCTCTTCGACAACCTTACCGAAATTTCCGGATCCCTCACAAATATTTGGGAAACAATACCAGAATCCTGATTTCGAAACAGAAGTTTGATTTTTTTTTTCCCTAAAATTTTCGATTTTCATGTATATTATATTTTAAGTTGTTAATTGCCATGGAAAAAAGGAAGAGGAATGCCCTCTTCTGTATCCAAAAATGAAACGCATAAAAAGAAATAAAAGTTAAGACAATACGTCGTTTTACAGATGTTCATTAGCCGCAGTAAATAGTACACCATCTTAATACAGGTAAAACAAAACAATGCGGATACAATCTGACGATTACTTCATATCAATAGTAACCGAAACTCTAAAAGACAGAATTTTGATAACGATAGATACATCAAAATAATTGCCTTTTTTATACTCATTATAGCTACGAGCCTGAGAAAATTTGCTTGATTTTCGAAAAAAGGGAGAAGCACCTTCCAAAAGTCAAGGAATCTTATTGAAAATCGCAACACCACATTCAACGTATCAGAGAACCCTACTATAGAGCTTTCAAGTAGACCCCGGCGCCACGCCGGTGGATCGACCGAACGCCACCGACGAGAGGCCCGTTCGAACGCCGCCGAAGTGTCGTAACGCCGCCAGCGCACCGCAGGCGGCGTTCGGTCGACTTTAAATTATTTTAACGTCAATTCTTTACTGCGTTAACCACAAAGTCGGAGCTTTTCCTTATCGTGTGGTTTATTATTTCAATTTTCCTGATTAGAAATCAAGCAGGGCTTGCACTATCCTCGAATTTTCGGGTATTTCCCCGAAAATCTATGCGTCACCCCGAAAAAAAAAATTTGGTTCACCGAATCCCCGAAAATCACGCAATCACGATGCCACCCCTAGCGATTTATCACCAATGACTTTCCCTGCCAAATATTACTTTGCATACCATAATTCTTCACTACTCTCTTGTTCATTAATTTTCGTCTCTTTTGTTACTTTGCATAAAACCAGACAGATACAATATGCAATTACAAATATTGCAATGTACACAGTTCTTCATATGTTGACAAAAAAAAGTATCGTCTTTATGAAATGAGTTTAAATCATTTCGAATCCAGTTTTTCAATCGCTATTTCTTACATCATTCGTAGTCAAGAATTTCATTTTCAAGTTGAATAGAATTATAGAACGCATTCACTACTACACAGTTTCAGCCTTCTGTTGGATTTTAAAATTGACAGCCGACAGATTGTTTCTACAGCTGAATTGTAAGTTTGCAGATTTTTTTTTTTTGCTGTTTTTAGGTAAGATTTTCTTAAAGTTTAATGCTCAATTGTTGATCGCATGATAGAAAATACAATCTTCTTTCTGAAACATTTTTACCCCCCCCCCCTCAAAAAAAAAAACCTTCGATAGAGACAAGATTAAGGTATGGACTATGCTATGTACAATGTTGGGAAACTAAAGATTGAAACGGCGGACACCCCCACAACATAATACTTAAATAAATTGTAAATTATTGCCTATAGGGGGGGGGATAGGGGGCTATCATTTCTAACCTCATTTTTTTTATTGAAAGTAGGGATGCCAAAAAGACATTTTTTTTTTCATTTAAAGTGGAGACAAGAAAATAATATCAAATTCCCTGGGAAAATCATTGAAATATGTTGATAGACCCAGGGCCCCCCCCCATTAGGACTTGTTCATTGTCTTGCGTATTTTGCTATTTCTCATAGGCTACTGGCCTAATTTGGCTTTAGTGTGTGCTCCCTTTTAATTAGATTCTTTGGATCTTATTGAATGCCGCGGCAAATCTATGACTCAATTTTCCAATAATTTTAGGTATATCTGAATAATTTCAATATTTTTGTTGTTGTCTTTGTACCCCTTTACTCATACCCTCAATTTTTTTTTCAAGGAACACTAAGCTGTTTAACGTTATTTTGCGTGTTTGTTTGAGCCACATAGTGACCGAGTTGATTATTAAGTAAATTATTTTTCTAATGAAAGCTGAGACGGTATCCTATCAAGGTGGTATCCAGAGGGAGGGGGTAGTGAGTATTATGTTTAAATGATAACATCTCGAAATTTTTTTATTGAAAGCAGGGATACCAAAAATTTAATTTTTTTAATCTAAAACAGAGACGGCATCCTATCAAGGTGGTATCCAGAGGGGGGGGGTAGTGAGCCATCATATTTAAATGATAATACCTCGATTTTTTTTTGAAAGCAGGGGTGAAAATGAGTTAATAATTTTTTTTTATTTAAAGCAGAGACGGTATCCTATCAAGATGGTATCCAGGGGAGGGGATAGGGAGTTATTATATTTAAGTGATAGTACCTTGATTTCTTTTATTGAAAGCAGGGATGCCAAAAAGTTGAAAAGTTGACAAAAACTAACAAGATTTTCGAGAGCTATACTTGATACAGCGCTTGTATAGTTTTGTTGTCCAAAGGGAAAGGGACATATGTGTCTAACCCGTTTTTTTTTTCTTATTGATGAAGCGGGTTTAATTTGAAAATATTTATTCATAAGTACCAGGCCGATTAAAACTAAAACGAATTGGTGTGACGAAAGCGATATCGACATCCCCACCTAACGTTGCGCTCGAGTGACAAGGGCGCCCTTGGTCCAGTGCCCAAGTTACATTAAAAGGCCAGGTCATAATATAAGCTTTCAATTTGGGAGGTTCAAGGAGGAGTCTTTGACAGTCTTATGACCTCAGGGTGCTAGATGTTGCAACGTTCTTACGTATCTACAGTGGTATAAAAAATTCGATCACCCCATGAATCACTACCAAAAATATGCACAAATATAACAAATGTTACATTTAGAATATTATAATACTTTTTTCAAAGCTTTGAAGAAAAGCAAAAAAGGCTATATACCCTTAATTACGCTTGAAAGCTATTTTAAAAAGAAACTCTTTGGAGATTTCCATTGAAATGACCATAGCAGCTTTGAGCCTGGGTGGGGATCAAAGAGGAGTCTTTGAGTATTTTGACCACAGGTGACCTATTGTTGCCACTTTCTTAAATTTGGTAGTTTTTGTGAGCATTTGGAAATCAAAGGTTAAACTTAATAACTACTACTAAGTGTCCTAACATTTTGCTTGGATTAAAAGTGACGATCTAGGATGAAAATCTCAACATCTTCCTGGAGCTACTTCAGTCTGCATATCATTTCATGTAATTACATTTAAAACGGATGAGCTTTTCATTTTTACCTAAGAAAATAGCTGGTACTTCATTTTTCTTCATACCGAATAAACCATTAAGTGTTTTTTGTTTCATTGTAATTGAAGTGTTCTCATGTGAAGTGTTCATCATGTATTTTTCAATTTGATAAATTTACTCCTTTTAGATGCAGTTTATAATTTGACTGATATTAGGTATTTATCAATTTATACTTTGGAATGAATCCCCAAAAGAAAAAATGAATAATATCCAAAAGAGCAGCCAAAAGCAATAAAAAAGCAGCAGTTCAGCCTTAGCTTACATGACATGTATTCTATAAAGAAGCCAAAACAAAAAATAAAATGTATTTTTTTTAAGTTGTTATTAAAAACGAGTTTTTAATACAAGAAGGCTTTTTAGGAATCCAAAAGAGAAAAAAAAACATCAATATCAAAGTCGCCTAATTTCAACTGTTTTAAAGGGGACAAAACAGATATAGGCAAAGGGCATTATGAAAAAATTAAGCTTCTAAGTCCAAAGTTATATTAAAAGTTTTTACCCAGATAACTGACAAATATTGTGGTACAGTAGTTGAAGTTTTGTATACAGTAATGTTTAATGAAAAAACACTACTAATTTTGATAATTATTTATGTTAAGAATACATAGCTATTAGATACTTCAACTACTCGTATTATGCAAGGGTTCTGAAACGCCACAGCCATTTTGTTTCTACCAGATTTCTACTTCTCTTGATGAATAACGAAGAAGACCATTTTCCAGCCAGCGACTTGTGAATTTTTACTCATGAATAGGCTCGAATATGTTGTAAATTTAAGTTGTGATTTGAGAAAGACTGACGAAAACATTAAAGTTTGCGGTCAACATTGATCGCGCCGGCGGCGCGCCACCGACATCTTACCGCCGGTGCGGCGAGCTGTTTTTGGCCCCGCCGCCGCCGGTGTTCCCTCATCGGCGCGGCGCCGGGGTCTACTTTCAAGCTCCCATCTTCAAGAATATAAAATTTTGTATTTTTTCACATGAGAAAGATCAGGGATGCACTTTTATTGTTGTTTTTTTTTTCGTTTTTTTTTCTAGGGGGTGATTATATCGAACCAAAGGTCCTACAAGAATGGGAGAAAGCTTATTTTAATGAAAATTAATAGTTGTAGTGCCCTTTTTAAGTGACCTAAAAAATTTAACGGCAACTAGCCGTCCAATGCCATTTTTTCCACGCCCTTTTTCCACAAAGTCGTTCGATCAAAAATTTTAGGGATAGCCATTTTGTTCAGTATACTTGAAAGGTCCAATAACTCTGTCTTCAGGAAAGACATGACCCCCAAGAATCCCCGGAGTAAGGGTCGATAGTTATGAAATTTGCCCATTATTTACATATTCTATTTGTTACTGGAAAGCATAGACACTTTTCAGGGGGGATTTTCTGGGTATGGATTTTCTACCAGGAGCATTTCCCATTGGTATGGAAGTTTCCGAAGGTAAGCTTACCAAAGCAAATTTTTTACGGGGCGAATTTGCCAGAATTCACATACGAAACTCGTTTTATGTGTCTTAGTTTCTCATTGGCCACTCCATTTTACATATAAAGATGCTCTGGGGTAGTGTCCAGGGAAAATTTTCAGCGAAGTTGGAATTTTCTCGAGAATTTTCCCATGGTGGGGGGGGGATTTTCCATGGGAGAAATTCTCCGCGCGGGAATTATGGCCAAGAGAAAGTCTCCATTGGGAAATTTTCCGCGGGGGAAATATTTTCCATTGTGGGGGGGGGGGACATTTCCGGGAACAATTTTCCATATAAGGGGACTCCGCCATGACCTGAAAAACTATCAGAAATTACATAAAAAGTAAGTTATTTTCAAATGAAAGTATGGTAAGGAGTATTTTTCAAGCGGAATCGCCCGCAAGAAATTTGCTAGGGGGAATTCGCAGCGAGGATGGAATTGCCCTTGGTTAATTTCCCGGAGAGAAGGAATTTACGTGGGAGGAACGTTCTGCAGAGAAATTTTTCATGGGAGGGGGGTTTTCCATGAAGGGGGAGATGGATTTCCTGGGATTATTTGAAAAACGAACAGAAATTAAATAAAAAAAACAAGCTTTTTCTATCAAAAGTAAGGAGCAACATTAAAACTTAAAACGAACAGAAATTATTTCGTATATGAGGGAAGCTGCCCCCTTCTCTATAGTCCACTCTTTGCACTAAAGTTCGACCTTTTGTCCCAATTCTCAAAGAACGATTCCTGAAACACAAGAGGCACTTAATTCGAATCAGAACCTTTTTTAAAAGTACTAAAAACCTTAGCGTGAAGAGAGGGGTATAGAGAAGGGGGGAGCCCTCTTCATATAAGGAATAATTTCTGTTCGTTTTAGGTTTTAATGTTGCTCCTTACTTTCAGTACAAAAACTTTTTTTTTTTTTATTATTTAGTATCTTACAACAGTCATAACGCATCTGCAAACATGATAAGGAGGCATACAAATTTTACCTGTGAAATATATTTGTGTATCAGTGACTCATGGGTCAGAGACGTTGGACCACTCCATGGCACCTAAGGTACAGGTATTCCTGGGCTAAAGGTAAGGTTGAGTAAATCTTATAGTTTACTCGTTAATGTAGAGGTCAATTCGACAAAGGCATCCTTCAGTCGGCTTTATAATTTATATTTCTCACCTCATGTGCTATTCCTTTTTTGGCGATTTTTCTTTGCGACGAAAAGAGAGCAAATCTAGGCCATATCTCTTTATTTTCGTTTCGCAAATATTCCCTTTTAACTTCAATATAGAGTAGAAACACTTATGTCTCTAGGCGCCATGGTGTTTTCAAAATTTGCGATATTATGGAAGATCTTGAAGTTCGATTTTTTAACCGCTCTGACAAAGCTGTATTTCCCATTGAGTTGTACAAGGTCTAGCTAGAGTAATTCGTTTGTTTAACAATCTAATTAAATTGCGATTCCTCCATCATAATAGTTATGTTTATCCCTGTTGTTGACGACTTAATATTTTTGGATCGTTAGTAGCTCTTGTGTGAGTAGCTCCTTTTCTACTGTCTCCACCTTTTCAGCGCCCAAAATGGATTTTTGTGCATGTGTGTGGTAGATATGAATTTGTTGCGATCTGGCTTTTATTTGTTTGAGTCAAAGATACTATACTTTTGGATGCTTATTTCAGGGTTGCCCAAATAATTGTCTTCTTTTTGTTGATACCTTGGAGAGTGAAGGTTTAAAATGTAATTTATCGTAGTTTTTAATGTATCGCCCCTCCCCATCAGGAAATGCTTCGTCCATGGAGCACAAAAGGAAAGTTCCAAAGCGGTTATGGTACAAAACTGTTCTAAAAGCAAACAAGAGGCTAGTTTAAAATAAAGAAATTGTATAATCTCTTTCTAATTGTTAAGCGAAACGCTGTCGATTCAATGTATATACATCATAAATAATATGCATCCTGTGTCAGAAAATATTTCAATGAAGTCAATTAGCACAACAGGGAACTTCCAAGGCTGTCAACTTATTCAATGATACTTTTTTTTATTTTTATTTTTAATGTTTTACAAGCACATATGCTTTACAAGCACAAAGCATAAAGAAGCACAAAGAAAATTCTGTTCCGTTCAATTAAAAAAAAAAAAATTCATGCTTTCCAGTGATGCAAGTTTCATTAAATTTCAAGTTTCAAATCGGATAGTGTTAGATTGTTTTTCTAAGATTTCCAGGAAAGTATGTGTCTGCTCTTATTTTCTGCCGTTTATTTAGATTTCCTATCAAGGCTATATAATTAATGGCAAAACTGCCTGATCAATCTAAATAATGCTCGAATTTTTGAAAATAAATTTTCCCTTCCTATTTATATTCGGTTTCATCCACGATGGTTTGGTTAAAATTTCAGCTAATAATGTTAGGAGCTTATTCCATATTGGTAAACTCTATCAAGTGTTGTAATTCAGAAAAGTCATTCCTGCTTGCTTTGAGGAATTGCTGCTTGCTTGTCTAAGGGAAAAAAGTAGATAATTAAGACCTAAGAAACTTCCTATGAGGTAGAAACATCAAAAATGAATGGTTTTCCTTTTAGGACTCCTAGCAGAATTTTTGTACCATATGGGATCACTGACTGTAAATCCTTCTAATATCATTTGTGTATTTTATCCGTTCCAGAAATGTTTGTGCAGGGACTAACACTTAAAAGTCTGTTAAACGAAACACACTCAAGAATTACGCCGTGAAAGATCTGACAGAAACCATTTCGGCTCTCTGGAATCCGTTATGATTTGCTTATTATGTTTGAGAAAAACTACAATGTAGCTATATTTTAATTAAATATTTAATATATAGAGGTGATTAGGGGTTAGGTTAAATATTTAATATGATGCGTTCTGCGCGGCCTGCTTTCCATAATTCTTTGTCGTAGCTTCCATAATTTTGTTACTAAAGTATTATATTATCATCATGTGTTGCTATATTTCATTAGGAATAAACCTAACTTCCCTTCTTAGGTGTGTTTCGTTTAACAGACAAGTACCCACTAGAGTTACATCAAGTCCAGAACAGTAACTTCCAAAATACAGGTTCCAAGAACTCAGCCACCACGTTTTAATCCCTTTTTTTATTTAGGAAGGGCTGAAAAAAAAGTTGCACATCCGATGTGCGGTATTAAGCATAGAGAGTCAACAGAGTTTCAACCCTAAAAGAGGATCAGAGAATTTTTCATAGAGGGGAGGCACCATAAACCGAAAAAGGAGCACAGGGGGAAGGGCAAACAGGAAGTCTATTTCCCAGTCACAGTTACCCAATTTTCATGGAGTGAAATGCTTTACACTAATTTAGATGAGGACGAAGATCGTTCTATTTCGTTTTGCTGCAGGTATGAATAAGAAGTTTTCGGGTAAAAGCTAAGGATAATAAACAAAAACGAGAGAAAATAAATTTGGTTCAGAGTTGTAGTTAAAACAATCAGATATTATCAGAACCCTTAGTGAAAGCCAATATAGTAAAAAAAATGCACGGAAAGGGTCCACTGCATAACCCTGGCTCGGATCAATCCTGCAGTAGCATAGCAAGAGGGCGTCTAGACTAAAAACGTCCCTAAAATCTGGAAAATAATAAGCTACTAAAAGTTGGCATTTAGAATCTTTAATGGTTTTATAGTCAATAGAACATTTCTTTTTCACAAACCTCAAATTGGCTTTAACCCGCCAAGACATGGGCTTTTAGCCGTCTCGCTAAAATCAAGCAATGAAGCTAGGCTTACAGTTTTATGTTTTTGGGAAAGCTCGTTTACTCTCTTAAGTATTTTCTTTCTAGTCACTCCAAGAAAGCTTTTTAACTTTTTATAAAATCTAGGACGCTAAAAAAAATATATGAAAAAATAAGGCCTCACGATGTAGGAAGAGCAACTAACCAAGTATCACAACCATTGCGCTCATTGCATAATATCGCATTCCTAATAGAGGGTTATCGATTAGAAAACATATCACAACTTTCACAAAGTCGCAGTGAACTAAAGGTTTTTCTCCATCTCAGAAACAAAGGCCCAGGGGACTTTCTCCATGGAGCATGCTCCATATTGTCAGGAGAAAATCCTCATCTTCTATTAAGTAAAATGCTTTCCAAGGGGAAAAGTCCAAATAACTTTTCTTGTTAATACGAGATGCGCCATTGATTAATTGGCAAACCGAAGGGAAACAACTTCTTAGACAAAAATCATGATGCTGTTACTTTTACCGTTGGAAAACTGCAGTATTGCTCATGGTTTTTATTTGAATGCACGTTCACAATCTATGTATGATTTCAAAATATGCAGAAAAGGCGATACCATCAGCACTAAACTTTACCACAGACAGTACAAATTTTCACAGTTGATGAAAGTTGAATATTTCAACTCATAACTATCAATTTCCATATTAAAGAGCTCTTCTACAATCATCAGCACTAGGGCTAAAGAGCCCTAGCGCTGCCTAAGTAAAGCACGATGTGGGCACAATGTGTTTTTTTTCTCTCCCCCAAAGCGCTTCGAATCAAAGCAATCATTATGGAAACATTAAGAGGGTTTCTTTCAGTTGAAAATGGGAGGAGTAGCGCCCAATTTAAGCGGTAAAAGAAGTTTTAGCACTTCTCGCCCCCCCCACGCCCATCCTTCACCCCAATACATGCAATAAACGTTTTGACATGTCCCGTTTGTTCAGCGTCGTTGATTTCCAGATAGAAAATATGTTTTTGGGAAGAACACTCCCCCACAACCATCGGGGCAAGGGTTTTAAGTTGTGCCCTGAGGGCATATAAGAACGATGTAACGATATTTTTTTTCCTTTAGAGAAGGGCACTTCATATGGAAGGGGTCGTCGTAGAAACTTCAAAAGGGGCTCATTCGATTGGAAATTGAGAGTTCTAGTGCCCTTTTTAATAGTCGAAAGTGATTAGAAGGCAACTAGCCACCCCCCACGCCAATCAGTCCCCCAAACACATCCAATCAAAATTTTGAGATAGCCATTTTGTTCAGCGTAGTTGATTTCCAGATAAAAAATATGTTTCTGAGGAGGACACTCCCCCACAACCCTCAGGGCAACGGTTTTAAGTTAAGACCTAGGGGCATATAAGGTTTTTATAGAAGGCGTTGTCATAGAAACTTCAAAAAAGGCTCATTCGATTGGAAATTTAAAGGACTAGTGCCCTTTTTAATAGTCGAAAGTGATTGGAGGGCAAATATCCCCCCCCCACGCCCATCATTTTCCCAAACACATCCAATCTAAATTTTGGGAGAGCTATTTTGTTAAGCTTACTCGATTTCCACATAGATTATATGTTTTTTAGGATGACACTCCCCCACAACCCTCGGGTGAAGGGTTTTATGTTATGCCCTGAGGGCATATAAGAACGACGCCCCCCCCCCCTCACCCCCGTCATTCCCCCAAACACATCCAATCAAAATTTTGATATAGCCATTTTGTTCGGCGTAGTTGATTTCCAGATAGAAAATGTGTTTTTGAGGAGGAAACTCCCCAAAGTCCTCAGGACAAGGGTTTTAAGTTATACCCTGGGGGCATATAAGCTTTTTACAGAGGCGTTGTCGTAGAAACTTCAAAACAGGCTCATTTGATTGTAAATTCGAAGGGCTAGTACCCTTTTTAATAGTCAAAAGAGATAGGAGGGCAAATAGCCCCCCCCCCACGCCCATCATTTCCCCAAACACATCCAATCAAAATTGTGAGATAGCCATTTTGTTCAGCGTAGTTGATTTCAGGATAGAAAATATGTTTTTGAAGAGGACACTCCCCCAAAACCCTCAGGGCAAGGGTTTTAAGTTATGCCCTGGGGGCATATAAGGTTTTTAAAGATGGCGTTGTCGTAGAAACTTCAAACAATGCTCATTCGATTGGAAATTCAAAGAGCTAGTGCCCTTCTTGATAGTCGAAAGTGATTGGAGGGCAACTAGCCCCCCCCCCAACCCCATCATTTCCTTAAACACATCCAATCAAAATTTTGATAGCCATTTTGTTCAGCGTAGTTGATTTCCAGATAGAAAATATGCTTTTGAGGAGGACACTCCCCCACAGCCCTCAGGGCAAGGGTTTTAAGTTATGCCCTGAGGGCATATAAGAACGATTTTGGCACAATGTACTAGCCACTCCAGAACCCTCGCGGCAAGGGTTTTAAGTTATGCCCTGAGGGCATATAAGAACGATGTTGGCACAATGTAATATTAGTATTTTTTTTACTGTAGAGCAGGGCACGTCATATGGAAGGGGTTGTCGTAGAAACTCAAAGAGGAGCTCATTCGTTTGAAAATTGACAGTTCTAGTGCCCTTTTCAGTAGTTGAAAATGATTGGAAGGCAACTAGCCTCCCCCCCTCACACCCGGCAGTCCCCCACACACAGCCCCTCAAAATTTTGCGATAGCCATTTTGTTCAGCGTAGTAGATTTCCAGATAGAAAATATGTTTTTGAGAACGACACTCCCCCTAAGCCCTAAGGGCAAGGGTTTTAAGTTATGCCCTGGGGGCATATAAGGTTTTTTATAGAAGGCGTTGTAGTAGAAACTTCCAAACAGGCTCATTCGATTGTAAATTCGAAGGGCTAGTACCCTTTTTAATAGTCGAAAGTGATTGGAGGGCAACTAGCCCCTCCCCCACGCCCATCATTCCCCCAAACACATCCAATCAAAATTTTGAGATAGCCATTTTGTTCAGCGTAGTTGATTTCAGGATAGGAAATATGTTTTTGAGGAGGACACTCCCCCCCAACCCTCAGGGCAAGGGTTTGAAGTTATGCCCTGGGGGCATATAAGTTTTTAAAGATGACGTTGTCGTAGAAACTTCAATGAAGCTCATTCAATTGGAAATTCAAAGGGCTAGTGGCCTTTTTAATAGTCGAAAGAGATTGGTGGGCAACTAGCCTGCCCCCCCCCCCCCACGCCCATCCTTTCTCCAAACACATCCAATCAAAATTTTGAGATAGCCATTTTGTTCAGCATAGTTGATTTCCAGATAGAAAATATGTTTTTGAGGAGGACACTCCCCCACAGCCCTCAGGCCAAGGGTTTTAAGTTATGCCCTGGGGGCATATACGGTTTTTAAAGATGGCGTTAGCCATTTTGTTCAGCATAGTTGATTTCCAGATAGAAAATATGTTTTTGAGGAGGACACTCCCCCACAACCCTCAGGGCAAGGGTTTTAAGTTATGCCCTGAGGGCATATAAGAACGATTTTGGCACAATGTACTAGCCACCCCAGAACCCTCGGGGCAAGAATGTCAAGTTATGTCCAGAGGATATATATAGTGTTGGCACAATTCACTATTTATTATTTTTTTTTCCTTTAGAGCTGGGTACTTCATATCGAACGGGTCGTCGTAGAAACTTCAAAAGGGGCTCATTCGATTGGAAATTAGGAGTTCTAGTGCCCTTTTTAATAGTCGAAAGTGATTGGAGGGCAACTAGCCCCCCCTCACGCCCGTCATTCCCCCAAACACATCCAATCAAAGTTTTGATATAGACATTTTGTTCAGCATAGTTGATTTCCAGATAAAAAATTTGTTTTTGAGGAGGACACTCCTCAAAAAACTTCAAAAAAAGCTCATTCGATTGGAAATTCAAAGGGCTAGTGGCCTTTTAATTAGTCGAAAGTGATTGGAGGGCAACTAGCCCCCCCCCCCACCCCCCACGCCCATCATTCCCCCAAACACATCCAATCAAAATTTCGAGATAGCCATTTTCTTCAGCATAGTTGATTTCTAGATAGAAAATGTGTTTTTGAGGAGAACACTCCCCCACAGCCCTCAGGCCAAGGGTTTTAAGTTATGCACGGGGGGCATATAAGGTTTTTAAAGATGGCGTTGTCGTAGAAACTTCAAAAAAAGCTCATTCGATTGGAAATTCAAAGGGCTAGAGCCCTTTTTAATAGTCGAAAGTGATTGGAGGGCAACTAGACCCCCCCCCCCACGCCCATCATTCCCCCAAACACATCCAATAAAAATTTTGAGATAGCCATTTTGTTCAACGTAGTTGATTTCCAGTTGAAAATATTTTTTGAGGAGGACACTCCCCCACAACCCTCACGGCAAGGATTCTAAGTTATGCCCTGGGGCCATATAAGGTTTTTATTGAAATCTTCGTCGTAGAAACTTGAAAAACGGCTCATTCGATTTGAAATTCAAAGGGATAGTACCCTTTTTAATAGTCGAAAGTGATTTGAGGGCAACTAACCCCCCTCTCATGCCCACCTTTTCCCAAAACACATCCAAACAAAATTTTTAGATAGCTATTTCATTCAACGTAGTTGAAAATTTTTGGAAATTAAACCTTTAAGGATGACAACCCCACAGCCCTCAGGGCAGAGGTTGTAAGTTACACCGTGCGTTAAATAAAGTTCTTTTTGAGAGCGTTTTTGTAGAATCTTAAAAAGTGTTAATTCAAGAGGAAACTGAAAAGGTTAGTTTAATTTTTAATAGTTGAAAGTGATTGGATAGCGACTAACGCCCCTCTCACGCCCACCATTTTCCAAAACACATCCAATCAAAAATTTGAGATATTTTGTTCAACGTAGTTGAACGTTTTGGAAATTAAGTCTTTTAGGATGATAACCTCCTCAGAGCCCTCAGTGCAAGGGTTGTAAGCTATGCCCTGGGGGCATATAAGGTTTATATAGAAAGTTGTTGTATAAATTACAGGCAGCACGATCTCGCTGCCTAAGTAAAGAACGGGGACACTCGAGAACGAGACAAGAAATGGGGACACTCGAGAACGAGACAAGAAACGGGGACACTCGAGAACGAGACAAGAAATGGGGACTAAGTAAAGAGGAGGACAATCCCCCACAACTCTAAGGGCAAGGGTTTTAAGTTATGCCCTGGGGGCATATAAGAACGATGTTGGCACAATGTATTATTTATTGATTTTTTTCTTTAGAGCTGGGGACATCGTATCGAAGAAGTTGTCGTAGAAACTTCGAAAAGCGCTCATTCAACTGGATATTGGAGTGGCTTGTGCCCTTTTTAATAGTCGAAAGTGATTGGAAGGTGACTAACACCCTTCTCACGTTCACCATTTCCCCAAACACATCCAATCAAAATTTGGAGATAGCCAAGTTGTTTAACGTAGTTGAAAGTTCTGGAAATTTGGTCTTAGAGGATGACAACCACCCTAACAAACCTTAGGGTAAGGGTTGTAATTTATGCCCTGGGGGCATATAAGGTGTTTATAGAAAGCGTTTTCGTTTCCAAAAGGGCTCATTCGATTGGAAATCGAAAGGCCTAGTACCCTTTTAAATAGTCAAAAGTGAATGAAAGCCTTGACATTTTTATAGTACAGATCGATGTGAGCAAAACGTATTATTTTTTGTTGTTGTTGTTCAGACCAGGACACTTTGTACCAAAGGAGTTGTCGTGGGAACATTGAAAAAGGCTCATTTGATTGAAAATAGAAAGGGTTGATGCCATTCTTAATAGCCGAATGTGATTGGAGGGCAACTAATCCCCCACCCACGCCCACCCACACACCCCCAACCACCCAATTCTGCTCTTAAAAATTAACCAAAACAAAATATCTTAAGTGTATCCAAGCAGTCAAAGAAATTAAACAGATTTTTTTGCGAATGGTATCAAGTTTTCCATTTCAGGTCAACTAGAGGAGGTATGAAACAAAATTAAACAGTACTATTTATGTCCAGATTTTTAAAAGGGTGTATGTTGTTAAAAATTGCTGAAAATTTTTCTCCAGCATACAAATAGCAGGCCAAACTATAAAGTCTTAAAAAACAAAAAGATTTAAAGTATTATTTTCTTTTTCCTTCAAAAGACTATGTCAATATAAAACGAAAAGAAATTAATTTAAAAAACTTTTTCCACAAAATAAGTTTTTCAATGAAAAGTAAAGAACTCCATTAACAAAAAATGAGCAAAAATTAAATCAAATAATCTACCAAGCGTGAAACTACCACAAATCAGCATCGATAAATGACTGAAACCCAAAACGAAGAGAAATTACAATTATTAACCGAGTCAAGCTCAAAACGAGCAGAAATTAACATAATTTGGGCGCAAAACCCCTGTGCGTTCTCAAGGCCAGAACAAAATTTGCACTTTACTGAAAAAATACAAATGAATGTGCAATGTCAGTTTAATATACATATACTGATATTTAGTAATCAAAATGTTAATATTATTTGATTTATTAAAGTTTTAAAAGTAAAAACATTTATATTTTTTCATTTTGTTATGCGAAAAAAAATATTTGACCCAAACAAGGCTAATTGCAATCGACCGAAGATTTTGACAAAGCCAAATGGTGTAGAACTATTGACAAGCTATAGGCCTATAGTTTACATAGCATATCAATTTAAGATCTTGCCACAGCAAACTAATAATTTCTGCTTTTTTTTTACTGTGAAATAAAAATTCTGATCCTAGCAGGGCCAAATTGCTAGCGAGCGAAAATCGAGATATAACCATTTGGACAAAAACCAACAAAAAGATATATACATAGCCATCCAGTTTCAAAAACCGTTTTGCCATATGAGCTTGCATCTGTCCCTAAACATGCATACACTCATACAAAAGTGAAGGATAGTTATTTGAACATATCATCAGTCGGGTTTCAAATGGTCGTATCTCCATAATTGTAAATTTCCAGATGAGCAAAAAAAAACTCACTACTTTTTTATTTCCCCTTCGATAACTATAAAATAAAAACGGATTGATATGTATTGATTTTAAATATCAATCCATTTTTTTTTATGGTTATTGGAGGAGAAATAAATAAGTTATGAGGATTTTTTGCTCTTCTGAAAATTTACAATTATGGAGATACGACCTTTTGATACACGGCTGACGGTAATACAGTATTGCAAACGCTAATACTTGCACATCATTTAAGAGGAGGGTGAAGAGATTGCAACATTGTTAGTACAGATTTAACAGCCTATGTTACTCATCAGAACCTTAAAAAGTAAAACAGTTAAGACATAAATTAAATAAACAAATCTCTAAATTCACTTTTGAGGAACCAATCTTCTTCTAAAGAGCTTCTGAACCCCCTCTCCTCCTATAGGTTCGGCCTTTCTCCATGTTTGAACTTTTTTCCTTAACTATTTACATTCCACTACAGCTCTTTTCTGAGTGTTTGTCAATTTGTGACTTCTTGATGAAATTTCTGCAATTTTGTTTAACAATTTTATAGCCTGAGGCAAATCTAGAGAACAAAAATACAAACAACTTAAGAAACGATTTCATTCAAAACACATCTTTTCTGTTCTTTTCATATTCGGCGATGTTTCAGCATCTTCCAGATAATAAAAAGAAATGAGATTCTGGAGTGTGTACATTTCGTCTCTTAACTAAAAATATTGGGAGGGAGGAATACGATCTCTTTCTCGAGAGTTTTAGCACTCTTGAATTCAGCACGAGCTGAAAGAGACTTCAATAGAGAGGGACTAAAATCCTTCTTTAACGTACAATTTTACCAACAAGCTGAAATATTCATAACCGAGTTATTTTGGATTTATTATTGGTTAAACAGAGCCCTTACAGCCATTTTGAGTAGTACATGCCTATTTTGAGAACATTACACAGTATATCTAATTTATCTATATATCGTAGGCTAATTGGCATTAGAGAAGCTATATTAACTGAGATAGCAATGGTTTCAATAACATAAACTCATAACCACCCTGTCTCTAGAAAAATCATATCACCCTGTAAGAAATCATATTAAATCATAAAAAAAATCAATTATTTGTTAGAAAACATTAAGATAGTAGTCAAGCTCCATACTAGGATAAAAACGAGAGTTCTATGTCTTGCATAAAAGTTAAGGTTGATGCAATACAAGAAATTCGAAAAATGATAAGAAATATTGGTTAAACAGAGCCCTTACAGCCATTTTGAGTAGTACCTGCCTATTTTGAAAACATTACACAGTATATCTAATTTATCTATATATCGTAGGCTAATTGGCATTAGAGAAGCTATATTAACTGAAATAGCAATGGTTTCAATAACATAAACTCATAACCACCCTGTCTCTAGAAAAGTCATATCACCCTGTAAGAAATCATATTAAATCATAAAAAAAAATCAATATTTGTTAGAAAACATTAAGATAGTAGTCAAGCTCTATACTAGGATAAAAACGAGAGTTCTATGTCTTGCATAAAAGTTAAGGTTGATGCAATACAGGAGATTCAAAAAATGATAAGAAATGTGTGAAAATAAAGACGGGACTTTAAACTTTCAAAAAGGAACCTTTATTCACAAAAATTCAACTAAATACATTCATTTCTTCCAACTACTTACAGATGGTTCCCTGGAAGGAAGCAAGACGGCCTTAGACATTGACCTGAGGCATTTCGGGAACCTAAAATCCACTTCTACTTCCCACTACCTCGTTTCTCTTGTCGACCACAACGGGAAAATCCTTAGAACACCTAATTCCTTGCTAAATTTAATTTCCATTTACCTTCAGAAAGCATTTGACCTTATTAACCATAATATTTCAGTTGAGAAACTAGTCAGCGAGTTCAATATTGAAACCTTACTGGTGAAATTGGTTGCCTCCTTCTTAACAAATAGATCGAAGGTTGCCAAATACCAGAATCATTATTCAAATCCTCTCCCTGTCCACAATGGCATACCCTAAGGTACTTCCCTAAGCCCCCTCTTTTTTTCAGTCATAATTAACAGCCTCAAGAAGGAATTTCCTGACCGATGAAAATTTGCTGATGACCTAATGGTTGTTGAAACTTGCTTCAGATATTTAATAAGCGACCCCATGAGTATCCTCAATGAAATTTGAGATGAAAACTCGGACTTAGACATGACAGGAAACCACTCTAAGTCCATGATAATGCCAATCTGTTTCCTCAAATCCTCGCCCTTTTTTTCTAATCCTATTCCTACTGAAATTTCTGCTTCCTCCTTTAAACTACTTGGCGTCACAATTTTTTCAAATTTAAAGTGGGATATCCATGTTAAAGATATCATCCATAGAGCTTATGTGTCTATCGCCCTCCTTAAGCTCCTAAACAAACTTAGCGCCCCATCTAGATTACGGCCACCTCGAGCTGTTTCTTAGCGCATTCCTATTTTGTCCCCTATTCATTACGTTACTTCCAGATATGAAAAAACATTTGTCCCCTTCATCACAGCAAAAATGAATAAAATATCCCACTAATTTCTCCCTTTTTTTATTGGATGATGGTGCTGCCCAGGTTCTTGCACTTATTTTCTTGCTTTGCCCCCTCCCTCCCCCCTTCACTCTTTTTTAATGTCCCTTTTATTTTTTATATTTCGTTCTATTTTTAGTTTTTATTCACTTATTTTTGGCTCCCCCCCCCCCGTTTTTTGACCAGTTTTTATCATCGTAACTTTTTATTGGTTTAACGTAGTTAACTTATTGACACGTTTTAGTGTTCCTTTTAATTTTTACATATATTTATATCTCGTTCTTTTTTTGTATTTATTCGCTTATTTTGTCCCCTCTCCCTTTTAATTTTTTTTTTTTTTACTTGTATTTTTTTTAAGTTCAGTTCGACCAGTTTTTATCTTTTTAACTTTTTAACTGACTTTTTACAGTTAAGTTATTGGCGCACAAATGTTTATTAATTATGATTTTTCTTTTTCGTTGTTGATTTTGCATTTTAGCCAGTTTTCTTGTAATCATATGATTTGTCAACTCTAAAGTCTGAATTCGGCCCTTTGTGGGCTTGTGATAGTGATTTTTTTTTTTTTAATATCTTATCTTATCCAAATATATTCGAAGGGAAATAACAAAAAGCATTCAGGAGAAGAGCATAGAGCTTTATCTACGCCACGTTCCAAGTCACCAGAGAATTGAAAGCAACAGATTTAATTACAAAAAAAGCAGATACATCTGAACAAGATTTCCCTTCAAGAATCCACGCAAACTGGTGCCCATGTTCTTATTACGCAAACAAGATTTCCTCTATTTCAAAATTTGAAGTAATACTTGATCCACATGAAAGAAGAGCATGATTGGAAAAGGGGGGGGGGGGAGAACTGGAGACTATTTTTTTATTTGAAGACACGCTACAACACCTCATATTTAGCTGCAAAGAATCAGCAAACACTACAAAAAGAATTTTCTAAAGATTAACGTCCAAGCTAATGAGGTTAAAGAAGATTATTTTGTAAGATTGTCCATTTATTAAGGTGCAATAATATAGTTTAATAGGATCGCCCTGGCCCAATGGTCTTCTTTATATTAATTAATTGTAATTGGTGATAAGAAGCAGAGGACAAAGATAATGAAGAGCAGAGTAATCACTGCAAAAATTCTTTGAAACCAAAAGGAGACTGATACAGACTCGAAGTTCATATTTTCAAAAGAATGTCTAAATACAAAACCATCTAAGATCAGTTTTTATGTTGTTCCCCAGTCATTTACAAAAATAAATCACTTTAATGTATCATTTGACCAATATGTCATGTTATTCTCAACTGTAAGGAGTTTGATGACATTTCCGTCCAATTCCTCCCTTCTCAGGCCTAATTGGAAAATAATTTTTACAAGATAAAAGATGACAGAGGTTTAAGGACTTAGTTCTCTGATAAGCTGAGTACTCGTTTTATTTGTTTGTAGTTGTGTGTGCGTGTGCCTTTTTGTTTTTTCTTTGTCATCAGAGGAGTAAGATTCATTTGCATACCTAACATACCTTGGACATTTTGCCTGAAAATCCTAACAGCATGTTCTTGTATACAGTAAACACAGACACTTACTTGGTTTTGAGGGCTTAGGATGCAACAACAGGTTTGAGGATTAATATTAACAAGACTAAGTTGCTTAGGCTAAGAAGAAATGCAGGTGAAGAGGTGATGTTGGGTAACATGAAGATTGATCAAGTGGATAGCTTCACTTACCTGAGTAATGTTATTAGTAAATATAGAGGATGCAGTGAATATGTCAAAAGTAGGAAAGTAGAAGTTTCGAAGAACAGGAAGATAAGTCTGCAAACCAAGATTAAAATATTGGAAGCTACATGACAGTGGTAAAACATAGTTCTCAAGCATGGGTGCTCAAAAAGCAGAGGGTAATCTGCTAAATTTGTACCAGAGAAATTGTCTAATGATAGTTTTAGGGACGCATTTGACTGACCAATTTCAAACAACAAGCAGTACCAAGAATGCGGTTTACTCTCATTTTCTACAGTTGTAATAAAAGAAAGGATAATATGGCTAGGACATGTTTTTATGGATGAAGAATGACAGATTGTACTTTTTGGCAATCTATTTGGAGTCAAATGAAAAGTAGGTCGTCCTCGAACGGGCTGGGTAGAGATCATAAGAAAAAGTTTGAGGGAAATCGAAAGCTTATAGGGGGAAACAATAGACCATTGAAAAGATAGTAGTGGAGTTGGAATGTGCACTGCTGTGTTGTACTGAGACGGCTTGGTGCTGCAGTGAATTGTTAATAGTAATGGTAGCAGCAGCATTCAGAGCAAGACTTACTCTAAACAATCCAGTCTGTCTCACCCATTACAAACTCATTCAGTTTGTGCCCAAACTGATCAGAATTGATTGGGCATTTTTTGTGAATTTGTAGATCCTGGATAAGAAATGCCAATAAACCAAAGAAAACTAAACAGTAGTACACATTTTTCCAGATATCTTGGAAAAATTAGGAAAAAAAAAATATTTAATTTATCACTTTAAGTGCTGGGTATGACTGACAATAGTAAATTTTAACAAAAACAGGCAAAATCAGAAAGTGAAATTTGCATTATAATCCTTCCAATTAAATTGGAAGGATTATAATCCTTCCAATTTAATTCTGTTAAGGTCCAAGAAAGAGTAGTTCTACAAAATGTCTTTTTGCAGGGTATAAGCCATCCATACAAAAAGCAAACGTTGCTGTCGCACCTAAAGGTTATATCTGAAATCCTCACAGCTCTAAGATTATTGCCAAAAACTGTTTGTTAAGCTGTTCTTAAAGGGAAGATCAACACAACAATGTTTTCTATGGCCACAGGCTAGCTTTTTACCACTTAGCTATGAAGTCTTGAAATTGTGACAAAAATCAGTTATATGAGGAAAACGAGCTAAAAAGAACATCTTGCACAATAACAAAATCAGCATTCACTTAAAAAGAAATCAAAATCATTTTATTAGTTTTAAATGTGGTTGGACTTTGCCAACCATGATTTGATTATTTTTTTTTCATTGTTTATGTGAGCATAAGGGCCAATATGTAGGAGAAATCAACTGTGACACTGCCTCTGCACTAGGAAATTACTGGTGGTAGAGAGACAATTAAGAGCTCTTACACCTGTGAGCTCTTTACATCCTGGTACTGATAATAGCTTCAGATCAAAGTACCTGACAGTACTGAAAACAGTGCTTTTGGGTCCAGGAAGCTGATTTATCTCTCTCTAAAAAGGCCTTGTTGATGGGTATTCCTGAATTGAATATGAACTCAGTTGGTTCCACAGATAAAGTTCCAGATGGGGCACTACCTTGATATCTCCTTAACAAATGAGGCTCAAAAGTAAAAAAAAAGGTCTTTGATAGCTACTCAAGATACGACTGATATAAGGCAGGTCTGCATACCTGTGGACTCTCTGATTCAACACATCACTTGAAATTATAGCAGATAAGGAACTGGGAAACTGTCCTTACAGATCTGAGCCCAGGAATGGTTTGGCTTGGACACTGGCAAGATTCTCTTGCAATAGGTCCTATGGAGGGGATTCCCTGACATAAATTTGAACTTGTCAATTTGATTTTGTGCCACTTCCAAGCACCAGTTGCTGCCATAAAACAATGACTTTGGCCCAAAAATCTACCAAGATAAAATTCTGTGATAACCAATCAGTTTAACAACTATGAAAAAGGTAGACATGATATACTCTGCCTCTCAGAGGACACAATGGCACATTATGACACAGTTGCTTTCAAATACATATCTGACCCCTACAGGATGAATGTTTATAGCAAACCTACTTGTAGCCTCCATTTAACCTTTAAAATTCAAAATCTGGCAGCCCTTGTAATGGCCCTCAACCTGCACAGAAGGTGCTTGATTGCATGCTTGATAACTCCCATTATCATGTCAAATCCCCGATTCAAGGGTTAGAATTTAGTTTTTAATATATATTGTTGGGATAATTTGTCAGGACTGAGGAGTGAATAAGGTTGATTTTGATAAGGCTGAGGAGTGAGCAAGGGTGAATAAGCTTGATTTTATTTAAATGGATTTATTTAAACAAAAGGCACCCAGGATACAAAAGAATACTCAATATGCCCTTCATCCTCCCAGTAATGATTCTCCAATATGTAGGGCTGATGAAATAAAAAGTTAAATCACTGCAATTACGTTTGTAAATCCTAATGAATTTCTAGCATGTAGTTTTGTCCATATTTTTATAAATACTTTATTAGATGAATTGAAATTAATTAACTGAAAATTTATCTCATCTTTCTTGAATATTAAAAGAACAATCAGAAATGAAATTATAGTGATGTATAGCTTTAATGTTTTTTGTTTTTTTTTAAAGATAGTCTATTTCAAGAGGTGAACTATACCATGATAAATTATCAGCACAATCTAAATAATTGAGAACTACATCTCATCTTCCTAAAAAAAATTAACCAGAAGGGTAGAAATCCTTGGATATACTGCAATTAGAAATGTCTGAAAATGCCAAACCATAAAAGCTAAAAACAGTACAGTCTAGTTATAGCAAAGCCAGGAATTGTCACACAGTAAACTTAATTGCTTCAAATACATAATTTACATGTCATGAACCAAGGCAATGTAGACCTTTAAGCCCCATATGTTTTTGCTCCAATTTCAATACTCTTCCAATTTTTTCTATAGCTCTGTAATTCACCAAAATAAATGTCCCATTTTGTTGTTGTTTTTTTTTTTTTTTTTTTTTTGGTTGTCTCTTCATCTCAAAGCCAGGTCCTTCCAAAACAGCTATCACGGCACGTCCCTGCATATCAATTTTTCCTTAATTGAAGAATAAAAAAATCAATTATAGGAGGGAGATTTTCCAAGTTTTATTGGCCACAGAAACAAAAACAACTAGCCTAAATTCAACAGGCAAAATTTATATGTTCCTTTTCTTGTTTGCAATAGAACTGAGAAATAATACAACTAAATTGGCATTGCAGTGCTGTTGTTTATGCTTAAACTATAAAACATATCTCAACACAAAACGCATACGAATTCTTCAATGCAGTGTACAACCATATCAAATCAGGATGGTTTCAGATTGTAAACTAATCTTGAATGTGTTAAAAATAAAAAAATAAAAAAATTACAAGTCAAACAGCTCATGGTAACAAACAGCGCCATAAGTAGGTACTAACTCCTGCTAAATTCTTAAAAGGAGTTTTGATAACTATAAAACATAAGAAGAAATAGGCTTTATAGGGTGATATGAAATATGTAAAATTTGTTGAAGTGCAACTTATCCTTCAGCAAAATATGAGCCTGAGAAAATTTGTCATTCTCTAGAAAGAACCCCCCCCCAAAGAAAATAGGTGGAATTGATGCTGATGAAAATTGTTCAATCAAAATTAGCATATAAGAGAACCCTGATATAGAGGTTTCAAGCCACTATCTGCAGAAGTTTTTTTTTCTGATAAGGATGGTCATTGACACTAATTGTCAATTTGTTGTTGGTATTTTTTTCCAGGGGTGATACCAAACAAGTACTGATAGTGGGATATTTTTAGACTTCATCAAAAATAAAAAGCTTGCCAAACCAATGATTTTGAAAACTGTGGACTAATTCAACTAAAATTGAAGGATCTAGGGGCCTTTTTAAGCAACAAAAAAAAGATCACACTACAGCAAAGTGGCATTTCTTCTGTTTTGTGGCACAAAACAATAACTTGGAACCAAATTAGTATTGAAGGAAGTTTGGGAAAACCTTATCAAGTTAGAATTAGGGAAAAACCATGCTTTACAAGACAACATAATGACATGCAGCAGCACGTTTGTTCCTAACAATGCATACAATTCATACAAACCAAACAGAAATACAGACATTTAAAGCTTTATTTGCCTGAGTTGATTTAGAAAATTATGTGGTTATGTATAATTATCTGTCAGCTATTACAGAGAAGGATCAGTTGATATTTCTGTCGTTGACAGTGTGTCCAAATCCCATAAAAGTGCATTTTTATGCCCAAATTTTTGAACTTCTAGTAAGGCTTCAGATAAATATAGATGGGGAGAGAAGTATTGAAGTATATCCCTAACCACCCTTCATTCCAAGGAATATCTTTAAACTAAGTATTTAAAATGGGTCCTGCCAGGCAATTTTTCCTCCTTATTTCAGAAATATTTTAAGATTAAAATAAAATATTTGGTCCATGGGCTTCCCTGGGAAGGGGTAAGGAGGCATCATTACAGAAATTATTTGTTCAAAGATATCTCCTTAAAAATTACAAAAAAATGGCCCTGTAATTCAAATTTGACAATTTAAATTCTACTCTTGTGAGAAATATTTGAAGTGGTACACATTTTTCAGGCATTATTATTATTCTTGACACATTGTTATACAAATAGTAAAATGGAACATTTGTGGCTATTCTAAATACAAAAAACTTATTAATTTCAAAGGAGCTCATCAAAATCTATTTGTATATGAAAATTTAAATTATTTTAGGAAAAAAAGTTAAAATCCCCTAAATGGGTGCAATATTGATGGAAAAAAAATCCAACATAGGCCTACATAAGAAACCTAAATCCACTATCTAAAAAAACATAAAATTTCTTATTTTTCCCAACAAGGATGGACAAACATACATGTTTTTTTTCCGGAGGGAACATATCCAACCAATAGTCATAGATTATTGAAAGAGGATTTATTTTAATTAAAAGTTAAAGATACAGTGCTCTTTTTAAGAAACAAAAGAGATGATGCCAAAGGAAAGTGCTGAATTCTAGTTTTGTTGTTGCTCTTTTTTTGTCAAAGAAAAGCAAATTCAGCCTGTATGATAACACTGTCATCAGAAGTACTTATACTGGTAAAATTTTGCAGTAATTGAAACCTTTGGTAGTGATAAAAAAAAGGGGTGACAAACTCCACAAATTTATGTTACAAATAAGACAGTGAGGTAAGAAAAATGGGTTGACCTTCAAACCCAACTCTGCAAATTAAAGCTAAAACTCTTGTAGAGCAATGGTTTGAGAAATATATATATATATATATATATATATATATATATATATATATATATATATATATATATATATATATATATATATATATATATATATATATATATATATATATATATATATATATATATATATATATATATATATATATATATATATATATATATATATATATACTAATTTAGGGTATATATTTGCACATAAGAAGGGTGGGGGGAAAGTTTAAACTTACTTCTCATTTACATCAGAAATAAAATTTACCCCCACCCCCCTAATGTGCAAATATATACCCTGAATTGTATAAATATGGATGGGGGTAAACTCATTTGCAACAAAAATGATTATTATATTTGTAAAGAGCATAAAAAAAAGGCATTGAGTGGTATATTCAGTTTATTTGTAACTCAATAATATGATTTGGTAAACATGGGCGTATGCAGCATTAGGCAGCATATTGTCTAGGGGGGGGCAGTTGATAGTGTGATGGAGTTTTATCAACTGCTTTTTCTAAACCATCAGCTTTTTCAGCCATATCTAATGTAAACTTGAAAGTCTAGGGGGGGAAGCTGCCCCCCTCCCTATGCTTATGTTGGTAAATATTTAGCCTACCAACAGTTATACATTTGAGTTGCCTAATAAATAGCAACATTTACTTTAGCGCCCAAGAACCCATAGCGCCCACAGCTCCCAACTTGGAAGATAAATACAAGCACACCCAAGTATCAATTCATAGAACCACATAGTAAGTTATTTTACCTTTGGTACTGAATATTCTTTTTTCTTCTTTAAATAGCAATTTTTACTGGAGGCAAAGAAGAAAAAGTGCAAGGACCTCACGAACTTGCAAAATCCCAGGCAATCTGGTGTTTATTTACCTTTGAATCTGCCACCCAAGTTAAAAATAAAATTATATTGACAATAAATTTATTATTTGAATACTTATTTGGCCGAAAATATAAGCATGAATTATTTTGCACTTAATAAAAACACTGTATAGGACATCATAAGCCCAAACAAGGCAAATGCCTGCATCCATGTAATAGAAGCATTTTTAATTTATCAGAACCCAAAAATGAATGACATATTTGAAATATTGCTGAACGCCCAGAAAGAACCCAAAGTTGATCTCTCCTGTAACTTGATATGTCTCTGCGAAATGTGTTTGCCGACAGAAGCCAAATATCATATCTAAAGTTAGCAAATCACAGATGGTGCGGGTATACACAAAAGAATTCTACTGAGAGGGAGCTGGATTTCCCGCCATTATTTCGTAACAATCAGAAATCAAATAAAAAAACATTTTTTTTCCATCTTTCCATCTTTTTTAAATCCAAGCAATAGATTGGATTTAAAAAAAAACTGAGTTTCTTTTTTAAACTTTAAATTCAGTATATAAAAAAAATTTCTCTGACAGGGAATCGAACCCGGATCTCCCGCCTGACAGTCAGTAACAGCAATCCTTGTACCACAGAGACACTAATAAACTTATTATTTTAGTGTCCAGTATCTATTTTTGACGCAAGAGCATCCACCCGCAACTTGATCTTTTTTTTTTGGAAAATCGGGACGGAATAATTAGATTGAACTGAAATTTTGAGGATAATTTCCCAGGCTCAAAGTCTAAAGCTCTTTTTTGATCCTGGGTGCTTGGACTCTGGAAGCTGAGGAGCTAAAGTATCAAAGCTTTGATCCTGGAAGCTAGATCCGGTTTCAGCAAAGGTTTATATTTACCTTTGAATCTGGCGCCCTAGCTAAAAATAAAATTATACTGACAATAAATTGATTATTTGAATACTTATTTGGCCGAAAATATAACTATGAATTATTTTTCACTTAATAAAAACACTGTATTGGGCATAATAAGCCTACAGAAGGCCAACGCCCGCATGCATGTAATACAAGCATTTTTAATTTATCAGAACCCAAAAATGAATGACATATTTGAAATATTTCTGAACGCCCAGAAAGAACCCAAAGTTGATCTCTCCTGTAACTTGATATGTCTCTGCGAAATGTGTTTGCCAACAGAAGCCAAATTTCCCCTCTTGTAACTTGATATGATCTCTCTTTGTCAAGTACCCTTTGCCGACACATTGGTTTTCTGACTCTAATCTTTGTGACTAGTAGAATTCTTTTATGCATGCTAGCACCATCTGATATTTACAAACTTAAGTTAGGATAATTTTTTAAATCGCTATTTAAAGAAGAAAGAAGAATTTGCTGTACCAAAGGTAAAATAACTTATTATTTGGCTTTATGAATTGATACTTGGGTGTGCTTGTATTTATCTTTCAAGTTGGGAGCTGTGGGCGCTATGGATTCTTGGGCGCTAAAGTAAATGTTTTGGGTTCTTGGGCGCTAGTGGGAGCTGGGCTTTAAAGTATCGTTGGTCTAATAAATGAGGTTTAAATTTTTATAAATAAGTATTTTTGGAATATATTACTCTTGAACAACTTAATTATAAACTAGTGATATGTTTTTTAAATCACTTTTTAATAACTTAACTACTGTTGAAAACTTCTCTTTCTGGTTAAAAAAAAATTAAATACCTTTGGTGCCCCTTTAAGGGCTCAAGATGCAACTAGCCCCAGAAGCAATTTTTGAATTATGAAAGAGCATAAAAAAAGGCGGTAAAATTCTACTTTAGTTACTTTGACCTATCTTGGAAAGGGGTGAGGCTAGAAAAATGAAACTTTCAGGGATGGGTCTACAGGCTAAAGTATGTCCTGGGAAGGTATTTTGAAGTACCTACCTCCTCTCCTTCTCCCTCTAGAGGGTCCTGAAATTTGCCTACATGACAGGTCCCGACCTATTGAAATTTTGACAAAATAAGATTTTACCCTAATTTTCAGTTTCATTTTCTCTGTCTTTAGTTCTGCAAATACAATTTCTGTTATCTGAATGGTATTTTAAGCCATATCAATGTTAATTTTGAAAATTTAGGAAATGTATTTGCATATCTTTAAAACTCTATAAATGACGATTGAGCAAAGTTTTGAAGCTAAAAACAATTTTGTTGGACTTCATTTTAAGCAAAAGATCTATATTACAAGGTTTCACTTTTATAACACACCAATTTTTAAAGGTCATCAAAGGTCAGGACCCTCTAGAGGGAGAGGGAGTGGAGGTAGGCACTTCAAAATACCTTCCCAGGACATACTTTAGCCTGTAGATCTATCCCTGAAAGTTTCATTTTCCTAACCCAACTCCTTTCCAAGATAGCCAAAAGTAGCTAAAGTAGAATTTTACCAAAAAGGCATCAAATGATGTTGTCACTTCAATTACAGTGCCACTTAGAAATTTACCAGGTAGCTTAGCCTACTTCAAAAGGCTAATTATTGTTTGTAAATCCAGATACTTGTCAGCCTACGCTTTGGGCTGGGACTGAACTTATCCACATCAACTTCAAAACTATCAACGGTTCGCTTTTTAGTACCTGCTAATTCCTGCTAGCGATTGACTTCTTAAAAGTATATCTCAATCAAATAATCACAAATTTGTAAAAATATTCACTGATTTTTATCTTAGCTATATAGAAAATTACAAATAAAGGAGACTTGAGTATACTGTTGCTAGATAGCGCTAAGAACATTTCAGGACAAAAAAATCTATTTTATCTTCTCAGACTTAGCCAAAGAATAAACAATAAGCACTTAATTGGAAAGCAGGTCAACTATTAACTGGCAAAAATTCGAGATCTGAGGGTTCTTATCCAGAATCATCAGTTTTTATCCAGCACAAATAATGCTTTGTTTGAGACTAACACGAAAGAAGAGGATACTTGTCAAGAATTACACTTGGCTTTAGATTTTACACTATGCTCGGCTTTACATTTTTCCATAGTACCACAGTACCGATTTTTTCCTAGTTTCCCTACACTATTGATCGGTTTTTCATGTGTCGTCAAGCAAAAACGAGCGATCATTTTACATTGGAATGCAGGTCAACTATTAACAGGGGAAAATTCAAGATTTGCAGGTTCTTATCCAGAACCATCACTTTTTATCCAACACAAATAATGCTTTGTTTGAGACTAACACGAACGAGGAGGATACTTGCCAAGAATTACACTTGGCTTTAGATTTTACACTATGCTCGGCTTTACATTTTTCCATAGTACCAAAGTACCGATTTTTTCCTAGTTTCCCTACACTACCGATCGGTTTTTCATGTGTCGTTAAGCAAAACGAGCGAACATTTTAAATTGGAAAGCAGGTCAACTATTAACTGGCGAAATTCGAGATCTGGGGGCTCTTATCCAGAATCATCAGTTTTTATCCAGCACAAGTAATGCTTTGTTTGAGACTAACACGAAAGAGGAGGATACTTGTCAATAATTAAACTTGGCTCGGCTTTACATTTTTCCATAGTACCACAGTACCGATTTTTTCCTAGTTTCCCTACACTACCGATCGGTTTTTCATGTGTCGTCAAGCAAAAACGAGCGAACATTTTAAAATGGAAAGCAGGTCAACTGTTAACTGGGGAAAATTCAAGATTTGCTGGTTCTTATCCAGATTCATCAGTTTTTATCCAACACAAGTAATGCTTTGTTTGAGACAAATACGAAAGAGGAGGATACTTGTCAAGAATTACACTTGGCTTTAGATATTATACTATGCTCGGCTTTACATTTTTCCATAGTACCAAAGTACTGATTTTTTCCTAGTTTTCCTACACTACCGATCGGTTTTTCATGTGTCGTCAAGCAAAAACGAGCGAACATTTTAAATTGGAAAGCAAGTCAACTATTAACTGGCGAAAATTCGAGATCTGGGGGTTCTTATCCAGAATCATCAGTTTTTATCCAGCACAAATAATGCTTTGTTTGAGACTAAAACGAAAGAGGAGGATACTTGTCAATAATTACACTTGGCTTTAGTTTTACACTATGCTCGGCTTTACATTTTTCCATAGTACCACAGTACCGATTTTTTCCTAGTTTCCCTACACTACCGATCGGTTTTTTATGTGTCGTCAAGCAAAAACGAACGAACATTTTAAATTGGAAAGCAGGTAAACTATTAACTGGCTAAAATTCGAGATTTGGTGGTTCTTATAAAGAATCATCAGTTTTTATCCAACACAAGATTTTTTATCAAACACGAAAGAAGAGGATACTTGTCAAGAATTACACTTGGCTTTAGATTTTACACTATGCTCGGCTTTACATTTTTCCATAGTACAACAGTACCGATTTTTTCCTAGTTTTCCTACACTACCGATCGGTTTTTCATGTGTCATCAAGCAAAAACGAGCAAACATTTTTAAATTGGAAAGCAGTTCAACTATTAACTGGCGAAAATTTGAGATTTGGTGGTTCTTATTCAGAATCATCACTTTTTATCCAACACAAGTAATGCTTTGTTTGAGGCTAACACGAAAGAGGAAGATACTTGTCAAGAATTACACCTGGCTTTAGATTTTACACTATGCTCGGCTTTACTTTTTTCCATAGTACCACAACCACAGTACCGATTTTTTCCTAGTTTCCCTACACTACCCATCGGTTTTTCATGTGTCGTCAAGCAAAAACGAGCGAACATTTTAAATTGGAAAGCAGGTCAACTGTTAACTCGGTAAAATTCATGATTTGCTGGTTCTTATCCAGAATCATCAGTTTTTATCCATCACAAGTAATGCTTTGTTGAGTCTAACACGAAAGAGGAGGATACTTGTCAATAATTACACTAGGCTTTAGATTTTACATTATGCTCGGCTTTACATTTTTCCATAGTACCAGAGTACCGATTTTTTCCTAGTTTCTCTACACTACCAATCGGTTTTTCATGTGTCATCAAGGAAAAACGAGCAAACATTTTTAAATTGGAAAGCAGGTCAACTGTTAACTGGAGAAAATTCAAGATCTGGTGGTGCTTATCCAGAATCATCAGTTTTTATCCAACACAAGTAATGCTTTGTTTGAGTCTAACACGAAAGAGGAGGATACTTGTCAATAATTACACTTGGCTTTAGATTTTACACTTGGCTCGGCTTTACATTTTTCCATAGTACCACAGTACCGATTTTTTCCTAGTTTCCCTACACTACCGATCGGTTTTTCATTTGTCATCAAGCAAAAACGAGCGAACATTTTTAAATTGGAAAGCAGGTCAACTATTAACTAGCGATAATTTGAGATTTGGTGGTTCTTATCCAGAATCATCAGTTTTTATCCAACACAAGTAAGGCTTTGTTTGAGACTAACGCGAAAGAGGAGGATACTTGTCAAGAATTACACTTGGCTTTAGATTTTACATTATGTTCAGCTTTACATTTTTCCATAGTACCACAGTACCAATTTTTTCCTAGTTTCCCTACACAACCGATCGGATTTTCATGTGTCGTCAAGCAAAAACGAGCCAATATTTTAAATTGGAAAACAGGTCAACTGTTAACTGGGGAAAATTCAAGATTTGCTGGTTCTTATCCAGAATCATTAGTTTTTATCCAACACAAGTAAGGCTTTGTTTGAGACTAACGCGAAAGAGGAGGATACTTGTCAAGAATTACAATTGGCTTTAGATTTTACACTGTGCTCGGCTTTATATTTTTCCATAGTACCACAGTACCAATTTTTTCCTAGTTTCCCTACACAACCGATCGGATTTTCATGTGTCATCAAGCAAAAACGAGCGAATATTTTAAATTGGAAAACAGGTCAACTGTTAACTGGGGAAAATTCAAGATTTGCTGGTTCTTATCCAGAATCATTAGTTTTTATCCAACACAAGTAATGCTTTGTTTGAGACTAACGCGAAAGAGGAGAATACTTATCAATAATTACACTTGGCTTTAGATTTTACACTTGGCTCGGCTTTACATTTTTCCATAGTACCACAGTACCGATTTTTTCCTAGTTTCCCTACACAACCGATCGGTTTTTCATTTGTCATCAAGCAAAAACGAGTGAACATTTTTAAATTGGAAAGCAGGTCAACTATTAACTGGTGAAAATTCGAGATTTGGTGGTTCTTATTCAGAATCATCTGTTTTTATCCAACACAAGTAATGCTTTGTTTGAGACTAACA
This sequence comes from Artemia sp. Qi Xiang Cuo, assembly GCF_049724085.1. Taxonomy (NCBI): domain Eukaryota; kingdom Metazoa; phylum Arthropoda; class Branchiopoda; order Anostraca; family Artemiidae; genus Artemia; species Artemia sp. Qi Xiang Cuo. Next base: position 78,547,805 of record NC_142796.1, on the reverse strand, counting down.
CGAAAGAGGAGGATACTTGTCAAGAATTACACTTGGCTTTAGATTTTACATTATGTTCAGCTTTACATTTTTCCATAGTACCACAGTACCAATTTTTTCCTAGTTTCCCTACACAACCGATCGGATTTTCATGTGTCGTCAAGCAAAAACGAGCCAATATTTTAAATTGGAAAACAGGTCAACTGTTAACTGGGGAAAATTCAAGATTTGCTGGTTCTTATCCAGAATCATTAGTTTTTATCCAACACAAGTAAGGCTTTGTTTGAGACTAACGCGAAAGAGGAGGATACTTGTCAAGAATTACAATTGGCTTTAGATTTTACACTGTGCTCGGCTTTACATTTTTCCATAGTACCACAGTACCAATTTTTTCCAAGTTTCCCTACACAACCGATCAGATTTTCCTGTGTCGTCAAGCAAAAACGAGCGAACATTTTAAATTGGAAAACAGGTCAACTGTTAACTGGGGAAAATTCAAGATTTGCTGGTTCTTATCCAGAATCATTAGTTTTTATCCAACACAAGTAATGCTTTGTTTAAGACTAACGCGAAAGAGGAGGATACTTGTCAAGAATTACAATTGGCTTTAGATTTTACACTGTGCTTGGCTTTACATTTTTCCATAGTACCACAGTACCAATTTTTTCCTAGTTTCCCTACACAACCGATCGGATTTTCATGTGTCGTCAAGCAAAAACGAGCGAATATTTTAAATTGGAAAACAGGTCAACTGTTAACTGGGGAAAATTCAAGATTTGCTGGTTCTTATCCAGAATCATTAGTTTTTATCCAACACAAGTAATGCTTTGTTTAAGACTAACACAAAAGAGGAGGATACTTGTCAATAATTACACTTGGCTTTAGATTTTACACTTGTCTCTGCTTTACATTTTTCCATAGTACCACAGTACCGATTTTTTCCTAGTTTCCCTACACTACCGATCGGTTTTTTATGTGTCGTCAAGCAAAAACGAGCGAACATTTTAAATTGGAAAACAGGTCAACTGTTAACTGGGGAAAATTCAAGATTTGCTGGTTCTTATCCAGAATCATTAGTTTTTATCCAACACAAGTAATGCTTTGTTTAAGACTAACACAAAAGAGGAGGATACTTGTCAATAATTACACTTGGCTTTAGATTTTACACTTGTCTCTGCTTTACATTTTTCCATAGTACCACAGTACCGATTTTTTCCTAGTTTCCCTACACTACCGATCGGTTTTTTATGTGTCGTCAAGCAAAAACGAGCGAACATTTTAAATTGGAAAACAGGTCAACTGTTAACTGGGGAAAATTCAAGATTTGCTGGTTCTTATCCAGAATCATTAGTTTTTATCCAACACAAGTAATGCTTTGTTTGAGACTAACGCGAAAGAGGAGGATACTTATCAATAATTACAATTGGCTTTAGATTTTACACTGTGCTCGGCTTTACATTTTTCCATAGTACCACAGTACCAATTTTTTCCTAGTTTCCCTACACAACCGATCGGATTTTCATGTGTCGTCAAGCAAAAACGAGCGAATGTTTTAAATTGGAAAACAGGTCAACTGTTAACTGGGGAAAATTCTAGATTTGCTGGTTCTTATCCAGAATCATTAGTTTTTATCCAACACAAGTAATGCTTTGTTTGAGACTAACGCGAAAGAGGAGGATACTTGTCAAGAATTACAATTTGCTTTAGATTTTACACTGTGCTCGGCTTTACATTTTTCCATAGTACCACAGTACCTATTTTTTCCTAGTTTCCCTACACAACCGATCGGATTGTCATGTGTCGTCAAGAAAAAACGAGCGAACATTTTAAATTGGAAAGCATGTCAACTATTAACTGGCGAAAATTCGAGATCTGGTGGTTCTTATCCAGAATCATCAGTTTTTATTCAGCACAAGTAATGCTTTGTTTAAGACTAACACGAAAGAGGAGAATACTTGTCAAGAATTACAATTGGCTTTAGATTTTACACTTGTCTCTGCTTTACATTTTTCCATAGTACCACAGTACCGATTTTTACCTAGTTTCCCTACACTACCGATCGGTTTTTCATGTGTCATCAAGCAAAAACGAGCGAATATTTTTATATTAGAAAGCAGGTCAACTATTAACTGGCGAAAATTCGAGATTTGGTGGTTCTTATCCAGAATCATCAGTTTTTATCCAACACAAGTAATGCTTTGTTTAAGACTAACACGAAAGAGGAGGATACTTGTCAATAATTACACTTGGCTTTAGATTTTACATTATGTTCAGCTTTACATTTTTCCATAGTACCACAGTACCAATTTTTTCCTAGTTTCCCTACACAACCGATCGGATTTTCATGTGTCGTCAAGCAAAAACGAGCCAATATTTTAAATTGGAAAACAGGTCAACTGTTAACTGGGGAAAATTCAAGATTTGCTGGTTCTTATCCAGAATCATTAGTTTTTATCCAACACAAGTAAGGCTTTGTTTGAGACTAACGCGAAAGAGGAGGATACTTGTCAAGAATTACAATTGGCTTTAGATTTTACACTGTGCTCGGCTTTACATTTTTCCTTAGTACCACAGTACCAATTTTTTCCTAGTTTCCCTACACTACCGATCGGATTTTCATGTGTCGTCAAGCAAAAACGAGCGAATATTTTAAATTGGAAAACAGGTCAACTGTTAACTGGTGAAAATTCAAGATTTGCTGGTTCTTATCCAGAATCATTAGTTTTTATCCAACACAAGTAATGCTTTGTTTGAGACTAACGCGAAAGAGGAGAATACTTGTCAAGAATTACACTTGGCTTTAGATTTTACACTTGGCTCGGCTTTACATTTTTCCATAGTACCACAGTACCGATTTTTTCCTAGTTTCCCTACACTACCGATCGGTTTTTCATTTGTCATCAAGCAAAAACGAGCGAATATTTTTATATTAGAAAGCAGGTCAACTATTAACTGGTGAAAATTCGAGATTTGGTGGTTCTTATCCAGAATCATCAGTTTTTATCCAACACAAGTAATGCTTTGTTTAAGACTAACACGAAAGAGGAGGATACTTGTCAAGAATTACACTTGGGTTTAGATTTTACATTATGTTCAGCTTTACATTTTTCCATAGTACCACAGTACCAATTTTTTCCAAGTTTCCATACACAACCGATCAGATTTTCCTGTGTCGTCAAGCAAAAACGAGCGAACATTTTAAATTGGAAAACAGGTCAACTGTTAACTGGGGAAAATTCAAGATTTGCTGGTTCTTATCCAGAATCATTAGTTTTTATCCAACACAAGTAAGGCTTTGTTTGAGACTAACGCGAAAGAGGAGGATACTTGTCAAGAATTACAATTGGCTTTAGATTTTACACTGTGCTCGGCTTTACATTTTTCCATAGTACCACAGTACCAATTTTTTCCTAGTTTCCCTACACAACCGATCGGATTTTCATGTGTCATCAAGCAAAAACGAGCGAATATTTTAAATTGGAAAACAGGTCAACTGTTAACTGGGGAAAATTCAAGATTTGCTGGTTCTTATCCAGAATCATTAGTTTTTATCCAACACAAGTAATGCTTTGTTTGAGACTAACGCGAAAGAGGAGAATACTTGTCAAGAATTACACTTGGCTTTAGATTTTACACTTGGCTCTGCTTTACATTTTTCCATAGTACCACAGTACCGATTTTTTCCTAGTTTCCCTACACTACCGATCGGTTTTTCATGTGTCATCAAGCAAAAACGAGTGAATATTTTTATATTAGAAAGCAGGTCAACTATTAACTGGCGAAAATTCGAGATTTGGTGGTTCTTATCCAGAATCATCAGTTTTTATCCAACACAAGTAATGCTTTGTTTAAGACTAACACGAAAGAGGAGGATACTTGTCAAGAATTACACTTGGGTTTAGATTTTACATTATGTTCAGCTTTACATTTTTCCATAGTACCACAGTACCAATTTTTTCCTAGTTTCCCTACACAACCGATCGGATTTTTCATATGTCGTCAAGCAAAAACGAGCCAATATTTTAAATTGGAAAACAGGTCAACTGTTAACTGGGGAAAATTCAAGATTTGCTGGTTCTTATCCAGAATCATTAGTTTTTATCCAACACAAGTAAGGCTTTGTTTGAGACTAACGCGAAAGAGGAGGATACTTGTCAAGAATTACAATTGGCTTTAGATTTTACACTGTGCTTGGCTTTACATTTTTCCATAGTACCACAGTACCAATTTTTTCCTAGTTTCCCTACACAACCGATCGGATTTTCATGTGTCGTCAAGCAAAAACGAGCGAATATTTTAAATTGGAAAACAGGTCAACTGTTAACTGGGGAAAATTCAAGATTTGCTGGTTCTTATCCAGAATCATTAGTTTTTATCCAACACAAGTAATGCTTTGTTTAAGACTAACGCGAAAGAGGAGAATACTTGTCAAGAATTACACTTGGCTTTAGATTTTACACTTTGCTCGGCTTTACATTTTTCCATAGTACCACAGTACCAATTTTTTCCTAGTTTCCCTACACTACCGATCGGATTTTCATGTGTCGTCAAGCAAAAACGAGCGAATATTTTAAATTGGAAAACAGGTCAACTGTTAACTGGTGAAAATTCAAGATTTGCTGGTTCTTATCCAGAATCATTAGTTTTTATCCAACACAAGTAATGCTTTGTTTGAGACTAACGCGAAAGAGGAGGATACTTGTCAAGAATTACACTTGGCTTTAGATTTTACACTGTGCTCGGCTTTACATTTTTCCATAGTACCACAGTACCAATTTTTTCCTAGTTTCCCTACACAACCGATCGGATTTTCATGTGTCGTCAAGAAAAAACGAGCGAACATTTTAAATTGGAAAACAGGTCAACTGTTAACTGGGGAAAATTCAAGATTTGCTGGTTCTTATCCAGAATCATCAGTTTTTATCCAACACAAGTAATGCTTTGTTTAAGACTAACACGAAAGAGGAGGATACTTGTCAATAATTACACTTGGCTTTAGATTTTACACTTGGCTCGGCTTTACATTTTTCCATAGTACCACAGTACCGATTTTTTCTTAGTTTCCCTACACTACCGATCGGTTTTTTATGTGTCGTCAAGCAAAAACGAGCGAACATTTTAAATTGGAAAACAGGTCAACTGTTAACTGGGGAAAATTCAAGATTTGCTGGTTCTTATCCAGAATCATTAGTTTTTATCCAACACAAGTAATGCTTTGTTTAAGACTAACACGAAAGAGGAGGATACTTGTCAATAATTACACTTGGCTTTAGATTTTACACTTGTCTCTGCTTTACATTTTTCCATAGTACCAGAGTACCGATTTTTTCCTAGTTTCCCTACACTACCGATCGGTTTTTTATGTGTCGTCAAGCAAAAACGAGCGAACATTTTAAATTGGAAAACAGGTCAACTGTTAACTGGGGAAAATTCAAGATTTGCTGGTTCTTATCCAGAATCATTAGTTTTTATCCAACACAAGTAATGCTTTGTTTAAGACTAACGCGAAAGAGGAGGATACTTGTCAAGAATTACAATTGGCTTTAGATTTTACACTGTGCTTGGCTTTACATTTTTCCATAGTACCACAGTACCAATTTTTCCTAGTTTCCCTACACAACCGATCGGATTTTCATGTGTCGTCAAGCAAAAACGAGCGAATGTTTTAAATTGGAAAACAGGTCAACTGTTAACTGGGAAAATTCAAGATTTGCTGGTTCTTATCCAGAATCATTAGTTTTTATCCAACACAAGTAATGCTTTGTTTGAGACTAACGCGAAAGAGGAGGATACTTGTCAAGAATTACAATTGGCTTTAGATTTTACACTGTGCTCGGCTTTACATTTTTCCATAGTACCACAGTACCGATTTTTTCCTAGTTTCCCTACACAACCGATCGGATTGTCATGTGTCGTCAAGCAAAAACGAGCGAACATTTTAAATTGGAAAGCATGTCAACTATTAACTGGCGAAAATTCGAGATCTGGTGGTTCTTATCCAGAATCATCAGTTTTTATCCATCACAAGTAATGTTTTGTTTGAGACTAACACGAAAGAGGAGGATACTTATCAATAATTACACTTGGCTTTAGATTTTACACTTGGCTCGGCTTTACATTTTTCCATAGTACCACAGTACCAATTTTTTCCTAGTTTCCCTACACTACCGATCGGTTTTTCATTTGTCATCAAGCAAAAACGAGTGAACATTTTTAAATTGGAAAGCAGGTCAACTATTAACTGGTGAAAATTCGAGATTTGGTGGTTCTTATTCAGAATCATCTGTTTTTATCCAACACAAGTAATGCTTTGTTTGAGACTAACACGAAAGAGGAGGATACTTGTCAAGAATTACACTTGGCTTTAGATTTTACATTATGTTCAGCTTTACATTTTTCCATAGTACCACAGTACCAATTTTTTCCTAGTTTCCCTACACAACCGATCGGATTTTCATGTGTCGTCAAGCAAAAACGAGCCAATATTTTAAATTGGAAAACAGGTCAACTGTTAACTGGGGAAAATTCAAGATTTGCTGGTTCTTATCCAGAATCATTAGTTTTTATCCAACACAAGTAAGGCTTTGTTTGAGACTAACGCGAAAGAGGAGGATACTTGTCAAGAATTACAATTGGCTTTAGATTTTACACTGTGCTCGGCTTTACATTTTTCCTTAGTACCACAGTACCAATTTTTCCTAGTTTCCCTACACTACCGATCGGATTTTCATGTGTCGTCAAGCAAAAACGAGCGAATATTTTAAATTGGAAAACAGGTCAACTGTTAACTGGTGAAAATTCAAGATTTGCTGGTTCTTATCCAGAATCATTAGTTTTATCCAACACAAGTAATGCTTTGTTTGAGACTAACGCGAAAGAGGAGGATACTTGTCAAGAATTACAATTGGCTTTAGATTTTACACTGTGCTCGGCTTTACATTTTTCCATAGTACCACAGTACCAATTTTTTCCTAGTTTCCCTACACAACCGATCAGATTTTCATGTGTCGTCAAGCAAAAACGAGCGAATATTTTAAATTGGAAAACAGGTCAACTGTTAACTGGGGAAAATTCAAGATTTGGTTGTTCTTATCCAGAATCATCAGTTTTTATCCAACACAAGTAATGCTTTGTTTAAGACTAACACGAAAGAGGAGGATACTTGTCAATAATTACACTTGGCTTTAGATTTTACACTTGGCTCGGCTTTACATTTTTCCATAGTACCACAGTACCGATTTTTTCCTAGTTTCCCTACACTACCGATCGGTTTTTTATGTGTCGTCAAGCAAAAACGAGCGAACATTTTAAATTGGAAAACAGGTCAACTGTTAACTGGGGAAAATTCAAGATTTGCTGGTTCTTATCCAGAATCATTAGTTTTTATCCAACACAAGTAATGCTTTGTTTGAGACTAACGCGAAAGAGGAGAATACTTGTCAAGAATTACACTTGGCTTTAGATTTTACACTTGGCTCGGCTTTACATTTTTCCATAGTACCACAGTACCAATTTTTACATAGTTTCCCTACACTACCGATCGGTTTTTTATGTGTCGTCAAGCAAAAACGAACGAAAATTTTAAATTGGAAAGCAGGTCAACTATTAACTGGCGAAAATTCAAGATTTGCTGGTTCTTATCCAGAATCATTAGTTTTTATCCAACACAAGTAATGCTTTGTTTGAGACTAACGCGAAAGAGGAGGATACTTGTCAAGAATTACAATTGGCTTTAGATTTTACACTGTGCTCGGCTTTACATTTTTCCATAGTACCACAGTACCAATTTTTCCTAGTTTCCCTACACAACCGATCGGATTTTCATGTGTCGTCAAGCAAAAACGAGCGAATGTTTTAAATTGGAAAACAGGTCAACTGTTAACTGGGGAAAATTCAACATTTGCTGGTTCTTATCCAGAATCATTAGTTTTTATCCAACACAAGTAATGCTTTGTTTGAGACTAACGCGAAAGAGGAGGATACTTGTCAAGAATTACAATTAGCTTTAGATTTTACACTGTGCTCGGCTTTACATTTTTCCATAGTACCACAGTACCGATTTTTTCCTAGTTTCCCTACACAACCGATCGGATTGTCATGTGTCGTCAAGCAAAAACGAGCGAACATTTTAAATTGGAAAGCATGTCAACTATTAACTGGCGAAAATTCGAGATCTGGTGGTTCTTATCCAGAATCATCAGTTTTTATCCAGCACAAGTAATGTTTTGTTTGAGACTAACGCGAAAGAGGAGGATACTTATCAATAATTACACTTGGCTTTAGATTTTACACTTGGCTCGGCTTTACATTTTTCCATAGTACCACAGTACCAATTTTTTCCTAGTTTCCCTACACTACCGATCGGTTTTTTATGTCTCGTCAAGCAAAAACGAGCGAACATTTTAAATTGGAAAGCAGGTCAACTATTAACTGGCGAAAATTCGAGATCTGGTGGTTCTTATCCAGAATCATCAGTTTTTATCCAGCACAAGTAATGCTTTGTTTGAGACTAACACGAAAGAGGAGGATACTTATCAATAATTACACTTGGCTTTAGATTTTACACTTGGCTCGGCTTTACATTTTTCCATATTACCACAGTACCGATTTTTTCCTAGTTTCCCTACTCTACCGATCGGTTTTTTATGTGTCGTCAAGCAAAAACGAACGAACATTTTAAATTGGAAAGCAGGTCAACTATTAACTGGCTAAAATTCGAGATTTGGTGGTTCTTATCCAGAATCATCAGTTTTTATCCAACACAAGTAATGTTTTGTTTAAGACTAACACGAAAGAGGAGGATACTTATCAATAATTAAACTTGGCTTTAGATTTTAAACTTGGCTCGGCTTTACATTTATCCATAGTACCACAGTACCGATTTTTTCCTAGTTTCCCTACACTACCGATCGGTTTTTCATGTGTCGTCAAGCAAAAACGAGCGAACATTTTAAATTAGAAAGCAGTTTAACTGTTAACTGGGGAAATTCAAGATTTGCTGGTTCTTATCCAGAATAATCAGTTTTTATCCAATGCTTTGTTTGAGACTAACACGAAAGAGGAGGATACTTGTCAAGAATTACTCTTGGCTTTAGATTTTACACTATGCTCGGCTTTACATTTTTCCATAGTACCACAGTACCGATTTTTTCCTAGTTTTCCTACACTACCGATTGGTTTTTCATGTGTCATCAAGCAAAAACGAGCGAATATTTTTATATTAGAAAGCAGGTCAACTATTAACTGGCAAAAATTCGAGATTTGGTGGTTCTTATCCAGAATCATCAGTTTTTATCCAACAAAAGTAATGCTTTGTTTAAGACTAACACGAAAGAGGAGGATACTTGTCAATAATTACACTTGGCTTTAGATTTTACACTTGGCTCTGCTTTACATTTTTCCATAGTACCACAGTACCGATTTTTTCTTAGTTTCCCTACACTACCGATCGGTTTTTCATTTGTCATTAAGGAAAAACGAGCGAATCTTTTTATATTAGAAAGCAGGTCAACTATGAACTGGCGAAAATTCGAGATTTGGTGGTTCTTATCCAGAATCATCAGTTTTTATCCAACACAAGTAATGCTTTGTTTAAGACTAACACGAAAGAGGAGGATACTTGTCAATAATTACACTTGGCCTTAGATTTTACACTTGGCTCGGCTTTACATTTTTCCATAGTACCACAGTACCGATTTTTTCTTAGTTTCCCTACACTACCGATCGGTTTTTCATTTGTCATTAAGCAAAAACGAGCGAATCTTTTTATATTAGAAAGCAGGTCAACTATGAACTGGCGAAAATTCGAGATTTGGTGGTTCTTATCCAGAATCATCAGTTTTTATCCAACACAAGTAATGCTTTGTTTAAGACTAACACGAAAGAGGAGGATACTTGTCAATAATTACACTTGGCCTTAGATTTTACACTTGGCTCGGCTTTACATTTTTCCATAGTACCACAGTACCGATTTTTTCCTAGTTTCCCTACACTACCGATCGGTTTTTCATGGGTCATCAAGAAAAAACGAGCAAACATTTTTAAATTGGAAAGCAGGTCAACTGTTAACTGGTGAAAATTCAAGATTTGGTGGTTCTTATCCAGAATCATCAGTTTTTATCCAACACAAGTAATGATTTGTTTGAGACTAACACGAAACAGGAGGATACTTGTCAATAATTACACTTGGCTTTAGATTTTACACTTGGCTCGGCTTTACATTTTTCCATAGTACCACAGTACCGATTTTTTCCTAGTTTCCCTACACTACCGATCGGTTTTTCATTTGTCATCAAGCAAAAACGAGTGAATATTTTTATATTAGAAAGCAGGTCAACTATTAACTGGCGAAAATTCGAGATTTGGTGGTTCTTATCCAGAATCGTCAGTTTTTATCCAACACAAGTAATGCTTTGTTTGAAACTGAGACGAAAGAGGAGGATACTTGTCAATAATTACACTTGGCTTTAGATTTTACACTTGGCTCGGCTTTACATTTTTCCATAGTACCACAGTACCGATTTTTTTCCTAGTTTCCCTACACTACCGATCGGTTTTTCATGTGTCATCAAGAAAAAACGAGGAAATATTTAAATTGGAAAGCAGGTCAACTGTTAACTGGTGAAAATTCGAGATTTGGTGGTTCTTATCCAGAATCATCAGTTTTTATCCAACACAAGTAATGCTTTGTTTAAGACTAACACGAAAGAGGAGGATACTTGTCAATAATTACACTTGGCTTTAGATTTTACACTTGGCTCGGCTTTACATTTTTCCATAGTACCACAGTACCGATTTTTTCCTAGTTTCCCTACACTACCGATCGGTTTTTCATGGGTCATCAAGAAAAAACGAGCAAACATTTTTAAATTGGAAAGCAGGTCAACTGTTAACTGGTGAAAATTCAAGATTTGGTGGTTCTTATCCAGAATCATCAGTTTTTATCCAACACAAGTAATGCTTTGTTTGAGACTAACACGAAAGAGGAGGATACTTGTCAAGAATTACACTTGTCAAGAATAGAGACTTGGCGTGTGCAAGTACATGCTATCTGTGCTTGTTTGGCAAAATTTGGAATCAATCATTTAAACACCAATCCCCTCATACCGACCGGTTTTCCCAAACGTCTCAACAAATGTCATAAGTTTATATGACAAAATAATGCATAAATTTAATAATTAAAAAACACTTTTTTGCTCATTACCAATCTCAAATTTAAATTTAGTCCGCTGACCCTCGTGCAGCTGAAAATCTTCAGGCTATTTTTTTTTAAATCACCAACTCCTTCGGTCTTCCTCAATCACTAAACTGCAGATTGGGAACATCAAGGAACTTCTTGTCTCTCAAAGTGTCAACTTCCATAAAAACTTTGTTGGACCATACCCTTATTTAGTATCTTGAACAGGCAATCTTCAGTTTGATGCTTGAGTGCCTTGAATCAAAACAGCTCTAACAAGAGATGTAGTAAAACATTTAGAACTTTTGCAATGCACCTCCATTGTCGTACACTGGAACGAATAAAGTGAAATAAGAAGAGGGCAAAAAGATGGAAAATGAACAGAGACGAAATATGAAGCTTAACTTCACATCACATTTTAGAAAAATTTAAATTAAATCACTCATGTTAAGTTATTAGTTCGGAAAAACATCCAAATTATCAAACCAGGCCAAGTGTTGCTCTGTTCTTTAATGCAGGAATAATTTCAAAGAAACAAACAACGATCAAATACCACAGGTTAACCTGATATTGCCAGTCTGATAATTATCGGATAATAAATTGCTATTACTACTAAATATAAAATAAAAATGATAACCATTTGGTCAACAAATAAATATTCTGAATAAAAAAGGAAAAATTCTGATTAAAGTGAACCAAGGGCCATAATTATCTTTCTGAGGAAATGGACGAGTTTTCAAAAATTTAATCAGAGGTTGAGGTCCACATATAGCTTATATCCAAATATTACAAATTTCGACTGTGGGGACTTAAACCCCGCTCCTTCCACCTCTATGGGAAGTACAGAGGGTGATACCCTCTCAAAATAAACGAGCAAAACGAGGTATAACGAGCAAAACGAGCTAAAGCGGTTCATTGTATTTCGGGAACATACGTATTAGGCATTGTGGGGGAAATAGTAAAAATCTTGAAATTTAGACCTTGGGGTACTTCAAACCCAAGGGTAATATTTACGTGTGTACCTGCTTGACATATCAAGCTTCCAGATAACACTTGTGGTGCAATTTGAAATAAGATGCCATTTTCATCATATTGTGTTTACATGCAAGCTTTATATATGTGAGATGTGTCAAGATAAACGCTAATTTTCAAGATACAATTGATATTTTAGTTGAGCTTTACTGTAATACAATACTGGCTAATACTCAAAGTTTATCTGTGCAAACAATTTTTTAGTTTAAGCCCACCTTATGGTCATAATGCTGAAATAACTTATTAATCTTTTCAGAAAACGTCAGAAATTCGCAAATCTCAAAAACGCCCCGAAAAAACTATTTAGAAAAGAGCAACAAAATGTATTAAAGAAGGGGACTACCCTACTATAACATTCTCACGATTTTACTACAATTGCCGGCAATTCTCGTATAAATCCCATATTTTTCATCACTTCACGAAGTCACCTCCCAAAGGTTTTGCTTTCAGGGATAGGGACAGAGGACCAAGCTTATGACAGCACAGAGACCCGAAACCGTCTTTTAGTACTGAAACAGGAGTTAAGCAGGATTGCATTCTATCCCCATGTGTCTGACTTAGATTATGCTGACGATTCGAGTGTCCTAGAAGAAAATATCAGCTAAACGAATCATTTCTTGTACGTTTGAGTTCAGGGTGCAAGAATAAGTTTAAAAATTAATTAACTGAAAAAAACAAATTTTTCTACTGAAATTAGGGAGCAACATTAAAACTTAAAACGAACAGTAATTATTCCTTATATGAGGGGGGGGGCTGAACCCTCCTTAATGCCCCGCTGTTAATCTTAAAGTTTATTAGTACCCTTAAAAAAGGTTATGTTTTTATCTACATGGTCTTATTGCTTCACGAAATGCTTTTAAAGAATTGTGTTTAAGGGTAGAACAGTAGTGTAAAGTGTTGTATACTGTAGGGGATAGCCCCCCTCATATACGAAATAATTTCTGTTCATTTTAAGTTTTAATGTTGGTCCTTACTTTTAGTAGAAAATATAGTTTTTTTTATTTAATATCTAACGAGAGGGGAGGGGGGCCAGTTGTCTTCCGATCCCTATGTTTCTTAAAAGGGCACTAGAACTACTGATTTTCAATCCAATGAGCCCTCTCTGAAGTTTATCCTACCAGTATTTCCATAACAACCTTATATGCCTCCTGGGCACTAACAATTATCCTGAGGACTGCGGCAGAGGTGTGATATTCAAAGACATAATAACTGGATCTTTCAACAACGTTGAAGAAAACGGATATCTAAAAATTTTGATTGGATGTATTTGAGGAAATGATGGGCGTGGAGTGACTGTTTGCCCTCTAATCACTTCTGACTATTGGAAAGAGCTCTAGAACTTTCAATTTCCAATTGAATGAGCCCCTTTTGCAGTTTCTACGACAACTCTCTCTGTGCGAAGTGCCATGGAGAAACATACAAACATACAAACAAAATGTGTTTGTCTCCAACATACAAACAAAATTTGTATGCTGGATATATATATATATATATATATATATATATATATATATATATATATATATATATATATATATATATATATATAATATATATATATATATATATATATATATATATATATATATATATATATATATATATATATATATATATATATATATATATATATATATATATATATATATATATATATATATATATTATCTTTGATAACCTGGATACACTTACACTCTTTTGATTCTTTAAATTGTAAGAGTAGAAATAGTAATAGTAGTAACACTGAAAGTTTCAACTTAAAACCCCCAGTCGTTCTCCAGATATTCCTCAGGTGGCTTATTGGAAACCATACGCACAGTGCCTTCTCAAAGCAAAATTTAGTTTTAAAACATAATGAGACAATTGCAGAACTATGGGAAGTAGGGTTGAAACACCCAATATATCCTTAGAGACACAGTTATTGGACCCCTTGATTATGCTGAACAAAAAGGCTGTCTAAAAATTTTGGAGTTATGTGTTTGAAAAATGAATGGGCTTAGGAGGAGGCCTGCTTGCCATCCAAGCATTTTGACTCTTAAAATGGGCACTAGAACTTCTGACTTCCAATCAAATGTGGCGTATCTTAGTTTTATACGACCACCCGTTCCATAAGAGCCGTATATGCCCCGGGGCATAACTTACAACCCTTGTCCCCAGACTCAGGGGGGGATGTTGTGTCAACCCCGGAGGCCTTGTCAAGTGATTTTTGGATTTTGTTTTTAACAGAACGGCTATCTCAAAATTTCTATCGGGTGCATTTGGGCTAAGAAAAGGACGTAAGGGAGAAGAACTTATTGCTTTCCATTCACTTTGATCCTTTAAAAGGGCACTAAAAGTTTTGATTTCCAATCCGATGAGCCCAGTCCGAATTTACGCAACCGAATCTTCCATAAAAACCTTATATGCATCCGGGACATAATTTATAACACTTGCCCTAATATCTGTGGGGGGGGGGAAGAATGTTATCCTCAAAGAAATGTTTACTGAACATTTCAACTACACTGAACAAAAGGGCTGTCTCAAAATTTGGATTGGATGTGTGTGGGCAAATGACGGGCCTGGGGGCAGGGGGGAGGGTTGGTTGCCCTATAATCACCATCCACTGCTAAAAAAGGGCACTATAACTTATAAGGCCAAATCAGCCCCTTTCACAGTTTATACGGCAGCTTCTTCTATAGGAAGCGTCCAGGTCTGAAGAAAAAATAACAAACATAAAATATAAATTACACATTTTATTTTATGTCTTTACTTTGGCAGCGCCATTGTGCTGCCTATGATATATTTATCCCCATACTCCCAGAAAAATATCTGTGGGTACTGAACGTGTAGCTGCAACATGTGGCCAACTCTTATTCGTACCCAAATGCCATTGCCGACTATAATAACAATTATATAGTCGTTATTGTTTCCTTTTCAACTATAATTGCTTATTTATTCCCTTAGCTAAAAATAGATTGTGGGAAAAACCTCTCAAAGCGTAGACATAATTTTTAGGTTTCAATACACAACCATATATTCTACTTTAAAACTACAATCAAATAAAAACCCATAGGCAAAGAATATTATTTGTGCTGGATCCTTTTCTGTTCAACGCAAAAGAAACAGCAGAAATTCAGACTATACTTGTCTTTCATGGCATAACAAGTCCCCATCTGGTGCCCGATACCGCTTTGAAAACTGGCAGCGTGCCGCAAAAAAAGAATATTTCAAAGTTGTGGACCAAAAAGCTTAGGTGCATTGGTACATTGCCTAAAGGCTTGACTGCAATCCCTCCAAAAAGATTTTCAACAGAAAGGATTCTCCATGATTGGCCAGAATTCCTAACTTTATTGGAGAGATAACAATTAATAGACTTACACAGTGACCAAAAAAGAAAAAAGTTTAAGAGCTTCTAAGAGAGACAACTCTTTAACTTGGATTGGCTGAAGAAAGTCACTTATATAGACCTCTTCTTAGGAGTTTCATGAATAGGAACTTTGTTAGGTTTCTATCTATGAGAAATTCCTAGCAGCATGTCACTTTCTTAAATGAAGTTAAATAGGCCTGTAATCTCATTTAACTAGTCAACTCTACCCTCGAAATATATTTTGTCGGTTAGTCTTGAATTCTTTGGGTTTATTTTGACTTTTCTCTGGCTTAAATGTTCCCTCTCTATCTGCCTACTCATTGTATTTCTAGCTATTACTAATTTTGCAAGTTTTAAACAACCCGGCAAAGAGCAGGAATTGCTATAATTATTTCAAATTATTTGCAGTAATTGGCTATAGTTGTTTGGTATTAATCGACACGAAGCAGAGCACTACCAAGTACAAACCCATAATCTATCCGTTTATCGTAAACATAACCTCCCAAAAATATGTGCCTGTAAGCACACTCAATTATTTAAACATATCCAGTCACAACAAAGCTGAAAATATGTTGATTGACTATGATGCTACTCTCAAGGAATTTAGTATTAGTGGTCAAAATTTTAATCTTGATTCTTATCAAAGGATTAAATGCGGGGGAAGCTTGTGAATTAAATGGTATGGAATGGCAGCTTTGAGATTTAACTGCCCGTGAGCTTTCTAATATCATAAATGTTGACGGGATAGCTCAAGTTTCTAAGGTTGAGAGACTAGTGAAAAAACTCAGTTTATTGAGGAGGCTCGTGTTTACAGATTACAGCATCAGCAGAGTGATTGACTATAAATATTTAGAAAGTTTCTTCTTGCTTGAGATATTTAGTGACATAGAAGCAACTTCGATGCTGAAGCCCAGTTGTAAATTTTCAGGCTGCTGACCAGCTTCACCCTATGATGCCAACAGATTAAAAATAAAGATTAGTGAAACTGGGTTTTCAAAATGGTAGAAAGCCAGGTTTAGTGCACTTTAGAGCATATAATTTGTGATCATCATCAAGTGTCTTATGAAAGATAGAAAGACCAAATACTGTTCTAGCTGTTTAAATGTACAAATTCTTCATACCCATGAAGTGTTAGTTGAATCCTACTTTCCAGTTTCCGTCGACAGTAGAAGTTAATAGGGATATTTTATTTTAAGCCTTTGAAGGTGAACTGAGGAATCATTTTGAGTTTAGCTTTCTTAGAAACTACCTAATGGTCATAACTACACGTATGGATCTCAAAATATATAAGATACAATAAATTTATACCCCACTAACGAACCAATGACAAGAAGTGAATTTTCACTGAAAATGATAGTTATACATGTGTCTGAAACTGACATAAAATAAGTTCCCTAGCCTTAAGCATTATGACTCTTGTAGTCCTAAGCTATGTGAGAAAGCCATCATAACCTGACTAAATTGTAAAAATAGTAGACTATGAATTTTGAGTAATGATAAATGTAACGAAGTATTAATTTTCTTTGTGTAAGGAAAACAAACCCAACATTAGGTTTGAATAAGAATACCCTTGATCCAACTAGGTCCATAAAATTCAAATACAAATAAACCGGACCGCTTCAAACTCGAGAGGTCAACGGCAAGAATATTACGCGACAATAATCACATGACAAAACAGGGTTTTTGAATAGAGAAAGTAGAAACTAACTTTTTGAACAAAGAATTATTATTAGGATTACATCAAAACCGGTCTCTGGCCAATGAGAGACAAGAATGACAAAATAAGACAAAGCTTAAAATAGGGATTCGGGAACGGAAACGGGGTAGTCTTTTTTGGAAATAACAACGAGTAAGTGTTTTACTTTGTAATTAAGGTAGGCTACCAGTGTCTGTCTGAATGCCCCTTGAAAATAAAAATTTGAGATAAAAAGTAAACTTCTGAAAGATTTCTGTCACCTGAATATAAATTAAGTACGTATGTAGGAGACAAGAATAAAAACTAGTGCTGCAAGTATAACATTTTACTATAAGTTGGTGACTTGGGTTTATAATTCGGTAGTATTTTCACTTAGCCAAGGCTTGAGCCATTTGGACAAAAACAGCATTTTTAAGGTTAGAATAAGCTAAAATGAATTTCTTCCCAGAAATTTAAAACTGGTAGAAGAAGCTTCAAATAACCAAGGGTTCAAAGAGGAGAAGGAACCTTAACCAAGAAGTCAACGTTAGGAGAGCCTTTTGTGATTCCCCTTTTCAGCCTAGAGTTCCTAGGAACTTAGCTTGACTTTATAAAGACCTTATATCACGAAAATTGGAATTATCGGACAACAACATTACTTTCCCCCCTGTGCAGTCTTCAGACGTTTATACGAAGGAGAACCCTGTTCCCTTTTTAATTATTCTTTCAGTTCATTAAACCCGTACCAACTGTTTATACAAAGGTGGCTTTAATGTTTATAAAGATAGGTTAGGGAAAAAGTGAATAATAATGTCAATCTAAGAATCTCCAGACCTTTATGTCCAAATATATTCAATTAAGAGTTTTCCCTGTTAGGGTTAAAGCTTATTAAAGGTCCAAGGAACACAAACCCTTTTTTTAGAAGAAATAATAATAGGATCTCTTGGTTTGGGTTAATTTAAATTGGAAGAAAAATCAAGTACGGTTATTCCTAGCTTTGCTCAGCCAAGAAACAATAGTTTGAACTAAAGGATTTTAAATACCCCAGAACTCAAGCCTTGACTTCCTATTCAAGCGTAACTCTTTTAATTAGACAAGTTTGGTAGCTTATAATTACCTTAATCCTTTTCTTTTCGGTAAACATTTGTGGATTGAACAAGTAGACAATAGACTTCACACCTAGAAGAGGTTTAGAAGTATTCAAAATAATTAGAATTAGAATATTTTCCTTTTTATATTCTTTTATAATAAATATCAGTTGTCACTGAATCCTGAGTACCGATTCTTACCCAGAGCCGCAGTTAAAACACGGTACCAAATTTTAGCCCTGATAGTAGGGGCAAACTTACAACTGGTCGAAGCGGTATTCAAGTTCGGTGCAACTTTCGTTTAAGTGGGGGAGGATTAATGACATTTATAAAATTTGTTAAAATTTAGTCATTTGTTCCTCACAAGAAAGTGTGTGTTCAGTTTTCCAAACGTATCAGAGACAGAAAAGTTTGAACAAGTGTTCATTAAATAAATTTTTTGACCTTAAAGGGAAGCTCAGACAGCCTTTTATCTTCCTAAGATTCTTTGTTTCCTCTCCTTTTCTTTCTCATTGCTACAAGTTCTAGTAATCGAATCGTCTATAATTTACTTAAATAGGGCTATAGGTTAATCATCCTTAAGTGTGTGTAATTATAATACTAAACTAGAGGGTAAATTTAAATCGAGGTACTGAGAAAATTCTCATACAATTTATAAATAGACTTATTTTAGCGACTTAAAACACTATAAAGGGTCAAAACGTTTCCTACACTATGAGTTGAAAAGAATAGACCCATCTTGAGTTCAAATGAAACCAAAATTAAAGAGTTAGAAATTGCACTACGACAAGCACAAAAGGAGAGAATAAGAGTAGAAGAGAGCGCAAAAGCTAGAATAAATTCTCTAGAAGGGCAATATAGAGATGCCGCAATCACAAGTAGGCTTCTTCAAAACCTATTTGTGGAGCAAGCGCCTCCCATCTCGTTACTGACATATCCAAATGAAATCCATTCATGGATTACCACCCTTAAACAAATACAAAGGATTTTAGGGAAAGATAATATTGCTATGATAAATCAAGCTATTTGTTATACACGAGGAGAAATACAAGGATTCGCAACGAGCTAAGACACTCCTAAAACAAAAGATTTAGACCATTTAGAAAAACTTCTAAAAGAAGCCTTTTAACTTGAAAAACTAGCCACACAAACACTACAAGAACTGCTCTCCGAGAAACAAAGGCCATCTGAGTTAGTACACCAATTTTATTCCCGGATCAGGGGAAAGGCAATAGCTTATGCAAAAAAATTCTCCTGGTATAAGAGCAAATGACATTACGATGAGTGTTTTTAAGATTGGCATGCTCCCTTCCATTGGAAGAAGAGTATTAGAACAATCTAAGGCCTCGGACGACCAAGATGAATTATTAACACTTGCAAAAAGATTCGAAGCAATAGATTTAATATATAGGGACTTCTCGGATATGTCCTTGGGAGCAGCCGTAGTAAACTAAAGAGACAGGAATTCCACTAAAGAACCTGGAGTTAACCACAGAGTAGAATATAAAAACAAAGGCAATTATAACTATGAAAAAAGAAAATGTTTTAATTGTGGGAGGCTGGGACACATGAAAGTAGATTGCAAAATCCCAAAGTGTACAAATTGTGGGAAATCTGGACATTACCGGAAAAATTGTTGGCAAAATCTAGCATGTACAAGATGCCAAGAATTCGGGCATAGTGCAGACAAATGTATGGCACCAAATCCTGTTGAAAAAAACTAATCAGGCAGGGCTTAAAGGAGGTAAGTCCCAAGCCTGAAAATAAAATCACAAACCCTTCTTCTAACCAAGATGAAAATATTTGTTTTAGTGCGTAACAGGAAAATGAAACTGAACCAAGTTCTTTGCCATTTATGTGAACTGCTAAAATAGCAGACCAAAATTTTGTAAAATGTTTCGTGGATAGCGGGTGCCAAAGAAGCTTGTTAAAAGAGGGAATATTTCAAAAATTTCCAGTAGAGGTTCGTAGACGCCTCAAACCATCCTCGCGAAACGTGAAATCTTTAAGTGCAGAGACTTTACCACTAATAGGATAGATAAATATAGCATTCTGCATTACAGATGAGGCAAAACGAAATTACAGATTATTTTGGAAATTTTTAGTCGTCCCAGACCTGAAATTCGACGTAATTATAGGATATGATATTTTAAACAAACTTGAATGTACGTTAAATTTAAAATTTCTTTAGGGAATACAAGTACGGAGAAAATAAATTCCCTTGCGTTTTTCACTGAAGAAATTTCGGAAAGGGGATCGGCATACATAGCGAAATAGGTCTGTATTCAGGCCAATTGCTTCAAAATCATTAAGGCCAAATTGTCGAATCACTCAGCACCCTTTGTAGCTCAAGGCGACACTATAATGTTTACCCCGAATATCCAGACACAATTACACATATCTCCGTCGCTATGTGAAACTTATAACAATGTAATAAAAATAGTTTATTTTATTACTAGCGATGAACCTCTAAACTTGCCACGACGTAAAACCGTTGGTTCATATGAGGTGATAAACAGTGAATATTTAACAGATACGACTCTCTTAGCAGGAGAAGTAATAGAAAATAAAGAAGAATCCCTCTTAGAGGATGATGAAATAGTATGGGAAGACAGTGAATTTTTCAAGAGAATTAAAAAGGGTCTGTTAAGTTCAGAAAGAAAACAACTAGTAGAGACAGTCTTATTAGAATTGAAACGAACCTTTGCAACTTGACATTATAATGTAGGGCAATAAGACCTTACAGGATATAAATTGAAAACAGACCCATATATATCTATTAAATTTGTTAAACAATTCTCTGTACAATTTTTAATGACAGAATGTCAATTAAAACCTTTAAGCAAAATGGTCAGACTGGAATCAATTGAAAAGAGATGTTCCGAATATATAGCACAAATATTTTGCATAGAAAAACCCGGAAAGGATGGGAAAATTCCACCGGAAAAAATATGGGATGAAAATAATAGTCGGTTCCTCATAGATTTAAGGGCAATAAATAGAGCGATAAAGGACTAACAGTGGGGTATTAGAGGAAATTCATAGGTAATCTCAGATCTATACAATAAAACCAAATTTATTTCAACTAATGATATTAGGAATGAATTTAGTCACTGCTATTTAGCTGAAGAAACCCAAAAATATTTTAGTTTTTCAAATAAGGGAATTTCTTATGTATTTAAACGCGTACCACAAGGGTCAGTTTTCTCACCCCGCACTTTTGTTGAATTTTTAAATCAGGTCTATGGACCCGAATTTTCTTCATTTTTGTCAAGTTATGTAGATGACTTGACAATACATATTTGAATGAACTCTGAAGAACATTTGCAGCATATTGAACAAACCTTAAGACAGGCCATAAAATTTAATCAAAGGCTTAATATTGATAAATCCCAATTTTTTCAGAAGAATATGACTTGTTCGGGTTTCGGGTCTCCACTAAAGGAGTAAAACCACAAGCCCAAAAATTAGAAGCTATAAAGAAATTATAACCACCAAGTGACGTCACAGGAATTAGGTTATTCCTAGGCTTAACCGGTTATTACAGGGATTCTATCATAATTACGCAAAATTAGCCGAACCTTTAATTCGACTAACTAGCAAAAACGTTCCTTTTATTTTCGGCCAAGAACAAAGCTTAGCCTTTGAAAAATTAAAGAAAGAATTATTAAATCCAAATAGTATTTTTCTAGAATTTCCTGATAAAGACAAAAGAATTTTACCTTGTCATGGACGCCTCGGAAAAATGTATTGCTTCAATTTTAATGCAACAATGTGAAACAACTGACAGATTTCGAATAGTGGCAACATATTCAAAGGTTCTTAGTGGCGCAGCCTCTAGGTTTGATAACCACAACAAGGAACTTTTTGCCTTAGTACAAAGTCTAAAGCACTTCCAAAAGGTATATTTATGGGCCGCGAGAACTCGAATATTTGTAGACTGTGCTGCACTAACATATCTTAAAAGATCTAAAAATCTTCACTCAAAATTATATAGGATTGCGGTTCTATTAGACAACGATTTGTATACTTATCACCACAGTAGCACTGGCAGGAACCCTGCCAACTATTTGAGTCGCCCTAGCTTACAGTTTGATAAGGAACATAGGTCATTTAATCTTGATGAGTTAGAAGTAGAGAATATTTATCCATATTAAGAGACGAGGAAACGATTGATTTTTTTGGAATATGTAAAGAATAGATGAGGGGATTTCAACAAAAAGACCCTGAAATTAAGGTGGCAATCAACAAAATAATAGAGTTAGAAAATACACTCTTAGGCTTAAAATCTCCCCAGGATACATATAAAAACAATGAAAAGTGTAAGGAGGGTAGAAATGAACAGTCGAGACAGACTGGTTTGACCAAGCCCTGTGAGGGATGTGAGTCAAATACGGGTAGCTCAAACATTCCCGGAGCTATCAAAATGTCAAAAGGGGATGAATTCAGTAGTAATACTGAAGAGGAGTTTCCTTCTGTAAGAAGGAGCAAGCCTGGGTACAGGGATAGATGCCAAACCTCTGGGTCTATCAATGGCAAACTGAAAGAGGTAAAAGTAAAGGGCAGTACGCATTAGTGTGTTACTGACAGCAGGTCAATTTCAAAGGGGGGGGGTGAAATTGAATCCTGCAAAGGACAAGTTCCAACGGCGGAACTTGCGAAGACCAGAACTACTATGGGAGTTACTGGTACTATGGGTAATCGGGCTGAATCCCAAACGTCCAGGGATCCAGACTCGGAGAGGGACGAGCCGTTATGGATACGACAAGCTCGAGCGGTGGAGCTTGCAAAGACTAAGACTATGGAAAGGGTCAATAACATGGATAATTGGGATGGGTCTGGAATACCCGCAGACCTAGGCACTAAGAGGGGTAAGCCGCAGGAAGAATTTCCAAAATTTGACGTTTCAGGCAGAGCTCAAATTAACAACAGACCAGATACTTCAAATTTGGGGAAAGGGAATCCTTTTTTGTAAAATGGTTAAGAGATCTCCAGTTGATCCTAGTCGAAGGGATATTGTACGCTATAGACGATTCAGAAAAAGGGAAACAGATTCATCAATTTAAAATCATCCTACCAAAAAACCTAATTAGTGGAATCATTAATCTTATGCATACGAGTCTTTTCCTAGGAGCCCATATGGGGACTTTTAAAACCTTGGATAAATTAAAACAAAGTTTTTGAAAATATGTACTGCCAAGCTGAAGGGGCGGTAAAGAATTGTGATCTATGATTAAGGAGGAATAAAGTTAGCAATATATATCCTAAATTAAGAGAAAGTATTTTCCCCGACCATCCATTTCATATCTGGTCAATACCACAGGATACCACAGGAAAATTACAACTTTGCGCTAATGGTGACCAATATATAATTATTGCAGTAGAGCATTTCACTAAGTATACAGTCATAGCACCAGCCAAAGACTTCAGGTCAAAATCAGTGATGGAATTTTTAATAAAAGAAATCATATCACGTTTTGGAAATATGGATTTCCTACTGTCTGATAATGCCTCATGCTTTACAAGCAAAACCTTTAATGAAATAGCCATTCAAGAAAGTTCATCAAAATATTATTCTAGTGTTATCAGAATTATATAAAAACGTCTTTAGAATATCAGTTAATTATAGACGTTACGGCTTACTGGAACTTTATAAATCGACTAGCTGCGATGTGGCGACACAACAATTGAAACTGTTGTTTATTTGTGATTCCTCAATATCAAATAGACAAGATGGGTTCAGAATGTTCGAAATGTTCAGCATTCCATTCCCAGTGTCAAACACTTCGTATTTCTTTCAAATAGAAAACGAGTTTAAATTTTTTGGGTTGAGTAAAGATCAAACGAGATATTTCTTGGAAGATTACAATATAGAAAAAGAATGTAACTTAAAGGATATACCACTATTATGAAACCACCATTTTCTTATTAGAAGCACACAAATGAACTCCTGCGGTTTAGCAAACTGCATGGAAAATAATGCATTAATTAATAAAGTGTGTGCAACCAAAATTAAAAAGGAAAATAAAATCTTAATCCAAAGAATTGGAAAGGGAAAAGTATATAATCAGATCGCTTTTTAAAGATACAATAAGAATACATTTCGAATGCAAAACAGAGAAAAACAGTAAATTCACATATATATAAAGTAGCTCAGTAGTGAAATTGCCAGAAGAATTTTCTCTAACCATAGGGATGTTGAAAATAAACTGGATGTATTGGGGATGGATTACAAAAGAAATGGCATCTTCAAACACATCTATAATCAGCCTAAAAGGGAACCTCTCCATAGCTGGAATAGAAAACGAATGGGACGAAGAATTTGAATATTTAATCTCTATATATTTCAAGAACAACTCCAAGACGCGGATTGGCATAGCTGAACTGAGAAAAATACACATTTCCTTAAGAGACGAAAGAGGAAGGAAAATAGCTAGCTACTGGACATTTATTCTTAATACCTATAATCTATGTATCTCTTTATTAGGACTAGTTTCTATAGGAATAATATTCAAAACATTGAGAAAACTATGGTTAGACTATAGGAAACAAAAGTCTCAAGGCTTTCCCGTAACTGTGGAACAAGCAGAAATTGAATAAATTGATTCTTAGCAAAGTTATGGTTTCATTAAGAAAAAATAACTGTACTAAGAATTTAAGTGTGGGAGGTTGTGAGAAAGCCATCATAACCTGACTAAATTGTAAAAATAGCAAAGACTATGACTTTTGAGTAATGATAAATGTAACGAAGTATTAATTTTCTTTGTGTTACGAAAACAAACCCAACATTAGATTTGAATAAGAATACCCTTGATCCAACAAGGTCCATAAAATGCAAATACAAATATACCGGACCGCTTCAAACTCGAGAGGTCAACGGCAAGAATATTACGCGACAATAATCACATGAAAAAACGGGGTTTTTAATAGAGAAAGTGGAAATTAACTTTTTGAACAAAGAATTATTATTAGGATCACATCAAAACTGGTCTCTGGCCAATGAGAGACAAGAATGACAAAATAAGACAAAGCTAAAAAAAGGGATTCGAGAACGGAAACGTGGTATTCTTTTTTGGAACTAACAACGAGTAAGTGTTCTACTTAGTAATTAAGGTAGGCTGCCAGTGTCTGTCTGAATTCCCCTTGAAAATAAAAGTTTGAGATAAAAAGTAAACTTCTGAAAGATTTCTGTCACCTGAATCTAAATTTAATACGTATATAGGAGACAAGAATAAAAACTAGTGCTGCAAGTATAACATTTTACTATAAGTTGGTGACTTGGGTTTATATTTCGGTAGTATTTTCACTTAGCCAAGGCTTGAACCATTTGGACAAGAACAGCATTTTTAAGGTTAGAATAAGCTAAAATTAATTTCTTCCCAGAAATTTAAAACTGGCAGAAGAAGCTTCGAATAACCGAGGGTTCAAAGAGGGGAAGGAACCTTAACCAAGAAGTCAACGTTAGGAGAGCCTTTTGTGCTTCCATTTTTCAGCCTAGAGTTCCTTGGAACTTAGCTTGACTTTATAAAGACCTTATATCACGAAGATTTGAATTATCGGACAACACCAACACTTTCCCCATTGTGCAGTCTTCAGGAGCTTATACGAAGGAGAACCCTTTTCCCTTTTTAATCATTCTTTCAGTTCTTTAGACCCGTACCGACTGTTTATACAAAGGTGGCCTCAATGTTTATACAGATAGGTTAGGGGAAAAGGGAATAATATTGTCAATCTAAGAGTCTCTAGACCTTTATATCCAGATATATTCAATTAAGAGTTTTTCCCTGTTAGAGTTCAAGTTTATTAAAGCTACAGGGAACACAAACCCTTTTTTTACAAGAAATAATAATAGGATAGCTTGGTTTGGGTTAATGTAAATTAAAAGAAAATGAAGTACGGTTATTCCTAGCTTGGCTCAGCAAAAGAACAATAGTTTGAACTAAAGGATTTTTAATACCCCAGAACTCAAGCCTTAACTAGCTATTCAAGTGTAACTCTTTGTGGATTGTAACATTTGTGGATTGAACAAGTAGACCATAGAAATCAGACCTAGAAGAGGCTTAGAAGTATTCAAAATAACTAGAATTAGAATATTTTCTTTTTATTTTCTTTTATAATAAATGTCAGTTGCCACTGAATTCTGAGTACCGATTCTTACCCAAAGCCTCAGTTATAACACGCTACCAAATTTTAGCCCTGATAGTAGGGGCAACCTTACAACTGGTTACAGCGGTACACAAGTTCGGTGCAACTTTCGTTTAAGTAGGGAAGGATTAATAAAATTTAAAAAAATTGGTAAAATTTAGGCCTCTGTTCCTCACAAGAAAGTGTGTGTTCAGTTTTCCAAACCTATCCGAGACATGAAAAGTTTGAAAAAGTGTTAATTAAAGAAATTCTTGACCTTAAAGGGAAGCTCAGACAGGTTTTTATCTTCCTAAGATTCTTTGTTTCCTCTCTTCTTCTTTCTCACTGCTAGAAGTTCTAGTAACTGAATCGTCTATAATTTACTCAAATAGGGTTATAGGTTAATCATCTTTAAGTGTGTGCAATTATAATACTAAACCTGAGGGTAAATTTAAATCGAGGTACTGAGAAAATTCTGATACAATTTATAAATAGACCCATTTTAGCGATTTAAAACACTATAAGGGATCAAAACGTTTCCCACACTATGAGTTGAAAAGAATAGATCCGTCAAGAGTTCAAATGAAAACAAAATTAAAGAGTTAGAAATTGCACTACGCCAAGCGCAAGAGGAGAGAATAAGAGTAGAAGAGAGCGTACAAGCTAGAATAAATGCTCTAGAAGGGCAATATAGAGATGCCACAGTCAAAAGTAGGCTCAAAACCTATTTCTGGAGCAATCGCCCCCATCTCGTTACTGACATATCCAAATGAAATCCATTCATGGATTACCACCCTTAAACAAATACAAAGGAGTTTAGGGAAAGATGATATTGCTATAATAGATCAAGCTATTTGTTATACACGAGGAGAAATACAAAGATTCGCAACGAGCTTTGACATTCCTAAAATACAAGATTTAGACCATTTAGAAAAACTTATAAAAGAAGCCTTTTTACATGAAAAACCAGCCGCACAAAAACTACAAGAACTGCTCTCCCAGAAACAAAGGCCATCTGAGTTAGTACACCAATTTTACTCCCGGATCAGGGGAAAGGCAATAGCTTATGCAAAAAATTATCCTGGTATAAGAGCAAATGACATTACGATGAGTATTTTAAAGAGTGACATAATAACTTCCATTAGATGAAGAATACTAGGACAATATAAGGCCTCGGACGACCAAGATGAATTATTAACACTTGCAAAAAGATTCGAAGCAATAGATTTAATATATAGAGACTTCTCGGATATGTCCTTGGGAGTAGACTCAAGAGACAGGAATTCCACTAAAGAACCTGGAATTAACCACAGATTAGAATATAAAAGTAAAGGCAATTATAACTATGAAAAAAGAAAATGCTTTAATTATGGGAGGCTGGGACACATGAAAGTAGATTGCAAAATCCAAAATTGTACAAATTGTGGGAAATCCGGACATTACCGGAAAAATTGTTGGCAAAATCTAGCATGTATAAGGTGCCAAGAATTCGGGCATAGTAAAGACAAATATATGGCACCAAATCCTGTTGAAAAAAAACTAATCAGGCAGGACTTAGAGGAGGTAAGTCTCAAGCCTGAAAATAAAATCACAAACCCTCCTTCTAACCAAGATGAAAATATCTGTTTTAGTGCGTTACAGGAAAAGAAAACTGAGCCAAGTTCTTTCCCATTTATGTGGACTGCTAAAATAGCAGACCAAAGTTTTGTAAAATGTTTCGTGGATAGCGGGTGCAAAAGAAGCTTGTTAAAGGAGGAAATATTTCAAAAATTTCCAGTAGAGGTTCGTAGACGCCTCAAACCATCCTCGCGAAACGTGAAATCTTTAAGTGCAGAGACTTTACCTCTAATAGGAGAGATAAATGTAGCATTCTGCATTACAGATGAGGCAAAACGAAATGAAAGATTATTTTGGAAATGTTTAGTCGTCCCAGACTTGAAATTCGACGTAATTATAGGATATGATATTTTAAACAAGCTTGATTATACGTTAAATTTAAAATTTCTTTAGGGAATACAAGTACGGAGGAAATAAATTCCCTTACGTTTTTCACTGAAGAAATTTCGAGAAGGGGATCGGCATACATAGCGAAACAGGTCTGTATTGAGGCCAATTGTTTCAAAATCATTAAGGCCAAATTGTCGAAAGACTGAGCACCCTTTGTAGCTGACGGCGACACTATAATGTTTACCCCTAATATTCAGACACAATTACACATATCTTCGTCGCTATGTGAAACTTATAATGATGCAATAAAAATATTTTATTTTAATACTAGCGATGAACCTCAAAACTTGCCACGAGATAAAACCGTTGGTTCATATGAGGTGATGAACAATGAATATTTAATGGATACGACTCTCTTAGCAGCAGGTGTAATAGAAAATAAAAAAGAAGTCCCTCTCTATAGAGGATGATAAAATAGTATGGGAAGACAGTGAATTTTTAAAGATAATTAAAACGGGTTCTTTAAGCTCAGAAAGAAAACAAATAGCAGAGACAGTCTTATTAGAATTGAAATAAACTTTTGCAACTTGACATTATAATGCAGGGCCATAAGGCCTTCCAGGATATATATTAAAAATAGACCCAGATATACCTATTAACTGTGTTAAACAATTCTCTTTACCATTTTTAATAACAGAATGCTTACAAAAGCACATAAGCGAAATGGTAAGAGTAGGAATAATTGAAATAAGACGTTCCGAATATACAGCTCCAATATTTTGGAAAGGAAAACCCGGACAGGCTTGGAAAATTCCACCGGAAAGATTATGGGATGAAAGTAATAGTCTGTTCCTCATAGATTTAAGGGCAATAAATAGAGCGATAAAGGACTAACAGTGGGGTATTCGAAGAATTTCAGAGGTCATCTCTGACCTATCTAATAAAACCAAATTTATTTCAACTAATGATATTAGAAATGGATTTAGTCACTGCTACTTAGCTGAAGAAAGCCAAAAATATTTTAGTTTCTCAAATAAGGGGATTTCTTATGTATTTAAACGCGTACCGGCTATTACAGCAGATTCTATCATAATTACGCAAAATTAGCCGAGCCTTTAATTCGACTAACTAGAAAAAAATGTTCCTTTTATTTTCGGCCCAGAACAAAGCGTAGCCTTTGAAAAATTAAAGACAGAATTATTAAATCCATATAGTATTTTTCTAGAATTTCCTGATAAAGACAAAGAATTTTACCTTGTCATGGACGCCTCGGAAAAAAGTATTGCTTCAATTTTAATGCAACAATGCGAAAAAACTGACAGATTTCGAATAGTGGCAACCTATTCAAAGGTTCTTAGTGGCGCAGCCTCTAGGTTTGATAACCACAACAGGGAACTTTTTGCCTTAGTACAAAGTCTAAAGCACTTCCAAAAGGGATATTTATGGGCCGCGAGAACCCACATATTTGTAGACTGTGCTGCACTAACGTATCTTAAAAGATCAAAGGATCTTCACTCAAAATTATATAGAATTGCGGTTCTATTAGACAACGATTTGTATATTTATCACCAAATTAGCACTATCAGGAACCCTGCCAACTATTTGAGTCGCCCTAGCTCACAATGTGTTAAGGAAAATAGGTCAATTAATCTTGATGAGTTAGAAGTAGAATATCTAGCCCTATTAGGAGACAGGGAACCGATTGATTTTTTTGGAATATGTAAAGAAGAGATGAGGAGATTTCAACTAGAAGACCCTGAAATTAAGGTTGCAATCAATTATATAATAGAATTAGAAAATACACTCTTAGGTTTAAAATCTCCCCAGGATACATATAAAAATAATGAAAAGTCTAAGGAGGGTAGAAATGAACAGTCGAGCTAGACTGGTTTGACTAGGCCCTGTGAGGAATGTGAGTCAAATACGGGTAGCTCAAACATTCCCGGAGCTATCAAAACATCGATAGGAGACGAATTCAGTAGTAATACTGAAGAAGATTTGCCTTTTATAAGAAGGAACAAGCCTGGGTACTGGGATAGATGCCTAACCTCTGGGTATATCCATGGCAAACTAGAAGAGGTAAAAGTAAAGGACAGTACGCATACGTGTATTACTGACAGCATGTCAATTTTAGAGGGGAGTGAAATTGAATCCTGTAAAGGACAATTTCTAACGGCGGAATTTGCGAAGACCAGAACTACTATGGGAGTTACTGGCACTATGGGTAATCAGGCTGAATCCCAAACGTCCAGGGATCCAGACTCGGAGAGGGATGAGCCGTTATGGATACGACAAGCTTGCGCGGTGGAGCCGGCGAAGACTAGGACTATGGAAAGGGTCACTAACATGGATAATTGGGATGGGTCTGGAATACCCACAGACCTAGGCACAAAGAAGGGTAAGCCGCAGGAAGAATTTCCAAAATTTGACGTTTCGGGCAGAGCTCAAATTAACAACAGACCAGAAACTTCAAATTTCGGGGAAGGGAATCCTTTTGTTGTGAAATGGTTAAGAGATCTGCAGTTGATCCTAGTCGAAGGGATATAGTACGGAATAGACGATTTGGAAAAAAATGAAACAGATGCATCAATTTAAAATCATCCTACCAAAAAACCTAATTAGAGGAATCATTAATCTTATGCATACGAGCCTTTTCCTAGGAGCACACATGGGGACTGTAAAAACTTTGAATAAGTTAAAACAAAGTTTTTGAAAATATGTACTGCCAAGCTGAAGAGGCGGTAAAGAATTGCGATCTATGTTTAAGGAGGAATAAAGTTAGCAATATATATCCTAAATTAAGAGAAAGTATTTTCCCCGACCATCCATTTCATATCTGGTCAATGGATACCACGGGAAAATTACAACTTTGCGCTAACGGTGACCAATATATAATTATTGCAGTAGAGCATTTCACTAAGTATACAGCCTCAGGTCAAAATCAGTGATGGAATGTATAATAAAAGAAATCATATCACATTTTGGAAATATGGATTTCCTACTGTCAGATAATGCCTCATGCTTTACAAGCAAAACCTTTAATGAAATAGCCATTCAAGAAAGTTCATCAAAAAATTATTCTTATAGGGGACCCTATCTAGTGTTATCAGAATTATATAAAAACGTCTTTAGAATATCAGTTAATTATAGACGTTACGGCTTACTGGAACTTTATAAATCGACTAGCTGCAATGTGGCGGCACAACAATTGAAATTGGTGGTTATTTGTGATTTCTAAATATCAAATAAACAAAATGGGTTCAGAATGTTCGAAATGTTCAGCATTCCATTCCCAGTGTCAAAAACTTCGTATTTCTTTCAAATAGAAAATGAGTTTAAATTTTTTGGGTTGAGTAAAGATCAAACGAGATATTTCTTAGAAGATTACAATATAGAAAAAGAATGTAACTTAAAGGGTATACCACTATTGTGCAACCACCAATTTCTTATTAGAAGCGCACAAATGAACTCCTGCAGTTTAGCAAACTACATGGAAAATAATGCATTAATTATTAAAGTGTGTGCAACCAAAATTATAATGGAAAATAAAATCTTAATCGAAAGAATTGGAAGGGAAGAGTATATAATCACATCTCCTTTCAAAGAAGAAATAAGAATACATTTCGAATGCAAAACAGAGAAAAACAGTAAATTCACATTTATAAAGGGCAGCTCAATAGTGGAATTGCCAGAAGGATGTTCTCTAACTGCAGAGATGCTAAAAATAAACAGGATGTATAGGGGACATATTACAAAAGAAATGGCACCTTCAAACATATCTATAATTAGCCTAAACGGGAACCTCTCCATAGAAGGAATAGAAAACGAATGGGACAAATTTCCAGAACAACTCCAAGACGCAGATTGGCATAGCTGAACAGAGAAAAATGCACATTTCCTTAAGAGACGAAAGAGGAATGAAAATAGTTAGCTACTGGACATTTATTCTTAATACCTTTAATCTATTTATCTCTTTATTAGGACTAGTTTCTATAGGAATAATATTCAAAACATTGAAAAAACTATGGTTAGACTATAGGAAACAAAAGTCTCAAGGCTTTCCCGTAATTGTGGAACAAGAAGAAATTGAATGAAATTGATTGTTAGCAAAGTTATGGTTTCATTAAGAAAAAATAACTGTACTAAGAATTTAAGTGTGAGAGGTTGTGAGAAAGCCATCATAACCTGACTAAATTGTAAAAATAGCAAAGACTATGACTTTTGAGTAATGATAAATGTAACGAAGTATTAATTTTCTTTGTGTAAGGAAAACAAACCCAACATTAGATTTGAATAAGAATACCTTTGATCCAACAAGGTCCATAAAATGCAAATACAAACATACCGGACCGCTTCAGTCTAAAGTGGTCAACGGCTAGAATATTACGTGACAATAATCACATGACAAAACTGGGTTTTTAATAGAGAAAGCGGAAACTAACTTTTTGAACAAAGAACTATTATTAGGATTACATCAAAACTGGTCTCTGGCCAATGAGAGACAAGAATGACAAAATAAGACAAATTTTAAAATAGGGATTCGGGAACAGAAACGTGGTAGTCTTTTTTGGAACTAACAACGAGTAAGTGTTTTACTTTAGAATTAAGGTAGGCTACCAGTGTCTGTCTGAATGCCCCTTGAAAATAAAAATTTGAGATACAAAGTAAACTTCTGAAAGATTGTTGTCACCTGAACATAAATTTAATATGTATTTAGGAGACAAGAATAAAAACTAGTGCTGAAGTATAACATTTTACTATAAGTTGGTGACTTGGGTTTATATTTCGGTAGTATTTTCACTTAGCCAAGGCGTGGGCCATTTGGACAAAAACAGCATTTTTAAGGTCAGAATAAGCTAAAATTAATTTCTTCCCAGAAATTTAAAACTTGTAGAAGAAGCTTCGAATAACCGAGGGTTCAAAGAGGGGAAGGAACCTTAACCAAGAAGTCAACGTTAGGAGAGCCTTTTGTGCTTCCATTTTTCAGCCTAGACTTCCTTGGAACTTAGCTTGACTTTATAAAGACCTTATATCACGAAAATTGGAATTATCGGACAGCAACATTACTTTCCCCATTGTGCAGTCTTCAGACGTTTATACGAAGGAGAACCCTGTTCCCTTTTTAATCATTCTTTCAGTTCTTCAGACCCGTACCGACTGTTTATACAAAGGTGGCCTCAATGTTTATACAGATAGGTTAGGGAAAAAGGGAATAATATTGTCAATCTAAGAATTTCTAGACCTTTATGTCCAGATATATTCAATTAAGAGTTTTTTCCTGCTAAAGTTAAAGCTTATTAAAGGTCCAAGGAACACAAACCCTTTTTTTACAAGAAATAATAATAGGATCTCTTGGTTTGGGTTAGTGTAAATTGGAAGAAAAATCAAGTACGGTTATTCCTAGCTTGGCTCAGCCAAGAAACAATAGTTTGAACTAAATGATTTTAAATACCCCAGAACTCAAGCCTTGACTTGCTATTCAAGCGTAACTCTTTTAATTAGAAACATTTGATAGCCTAGAATTAACTTAATCCTTTTCTTTTCGGTAAACATTTGTGGATTGAACAAGTAGACCATAGACATCAGACCTAAAAGAGGTTTAGAAGTATTCAAAATAATTAGAATTAGAATATTTTCCTTTTTATTTTCATTTATAATAAATGTCAGTTGCCACTGAATCCTGAGTACCGATTCTTACCCAAAGCCTTAGTTATAACACGCTACCAAATTTTAGCCCTGATATTAGGGGCAACCTTATAACTGGACATAGCAGTACTCAACTTCAATGCGACCTTCGTTTAAGGGGGGTAGGATTAATAGAATTTATAAAATTTGGTAGAATTTAGTCCTCTGTTCTTCACAAGAAAGTTTGTGTTCAGTTTTACAAACCTATCCAATACAGAAAAGTTTGAAAAAGTGTTCATTAAAGAATTTTTTAACCTTAAAGAGAAGCCCGGACAGCCTTTTATCTTCCTAAGATTCTTTCTTTCCTCTCCTTTTCTTTCTCTTTGCTACAAGTTCTAGTTTCCGAATCGTCTATAATTTACTTAAATAGGGCTGAAGGTTAATCATCCTTAAGTGTGTGTAATTATAATACTAAACTTGAGGATAAATTTAAATCGAGGTACTGAGAAAATTCTCATACAATTTATAAATAGACCCATTTTAGTGATTAAAAAACTGTAAGGGATCAAAACGTTTCCCACACTACGAGTTGAAAAGAATCGATCCGTCATGAGTTCAAAGGAAAACAAAATAAAAGAGTTAGAAATTGCACTACGCCAAGCGCAAGAGGAGAGAATAAGAGTAGAAGAGAGCGTACAAGCTAGAATAAATGCTCTAGAAGGGCAATATAGAGATGCCACAGTCACAAGTAGGCTTCAAAACCTATTTGTGGAGAAAACACCTCCCATCTCGTTACTGACATACCAAAATGAAATCCATTTATAGATTACCATCCTTAAACAAATACAAAGGAGTTTAGGGAAAGATGATATTGCTATAATAAATCAAGCTATTTGTTTTACTCGAGGAGAAATACAAAGATTCGCAACGAGCTTAGACATTCCTAAAATAAAAGATTTAGACCATTTAGAAAAACTTCTAAAAGAAGCCTTTTTACATGAAAAACCAGCCGCACAAAAACTACAAGAACTGCTCTCCGAGAAACAAAGACCATCTGAGTTAGTACACCAATCTTACTCCCGGATCAGGGGAAAGGCAATAGCTTATGCAAAAACTTATCCTGGTATAAGAGCAAATGACATTACGATGAGTATTTTAAAAAGCGGCATGATCACTTCCATTGGAAGAAGAATACTAGAACAATATAAGTCCTCGGACGAGCAAGATGAATTATTAACACTTGCAAAAAGATTCGAAGCAGTAGATTTAATATATAGGGACTTCTCGGATATGTCCTTGGGAGTAGACTCAAGAGACAGGAATTCCACTAAAGAACCTGGAGTTAACCACAGAATAGAATATAAAAATAAAGGCAATTATAGCTACGAAGAAAGAAAATGTTTAAATTGTGGGAGGCTGGGACACATGAAAGTAGATTGCAAAATCCCAAATTGTACAAATTGTGGGAAATCCGGACATTACCGGAAAAATTGTTGGCAAAATCTAGCATGTATAAGTTGCCAAGAGTTCGGGCATAATGCAGACAAATGTATGGCACCAAATCCTGTTGAAAAAAAAACTAATCAGGCAGGACTTAGAGGAGGTAAGTCCCAAGCCTGAAAATAAAATCACAAACCCTCCTTCGAACCAAGATGAAAATATTTGTTTTAGTGCGTTACAGGAAAATAAAACTGAACCAAGTTCTTTCCCATTTATGTGGACTGCTAAAATAGCAGACAAAAATTTTGTAAAACGTTTCGTGGATAGCGGGTGCCAAAGAAGCTTGTTAAAGGAGGAAATATTTAAAAAATTTCCAGTAGAGGTTCGTAGACGCCTCAAACCATTCTCGCGAAACGTGAAATCTTTAAGTGCAGAGACTTTACCACTAATAGGAGAGATAAATGTGGCACTCTGCATTACAGATGAGGCAAAACGAAACGAAAGATTATTTTGGAAATGTTTAGTCGTCCCAGACTTGAAATTCGACGTAATTATAGGATATGATATTTTAAACAAACTTGATTGTACGTTAAATTTAAAATTTCTTTAGGGAATGCAAGTACGGAGGAAATAAATTCCCTTGCGTTTTTCACTGAAGAAATTTCGGGAAGGGAATTGGCATATATAGTGAAACAGGTCTGTATTAAGGCCAATTGTTTCAAAATCATTAAGGCCAAATTGTCGAATCAGTCAGCACCCTTTGTAGCTCACGGCGACACTATAATGTTTACCCCAAATATTCAGACACAATTACACATATCTCCGTCACTATGTGAAACTTATAACAATGCAATAAAAATAGTTTATTTTAATACTAGCGATGAGCCTCTAAACTTACCACGAGGCAAAACCGTTGGTTCATATGAGGTGACAAACAATGAATATTTAAAGGATACGACTCTCTTAGCAGCAGGAGTAATAGAAAATAAAGAAGAATCCCTCTCTATAGAGCATGATAAAATAGTATGGGAAGACAGTGAGTTTTTTAAGAGAATTAAAACAGGTCCGTTAAGCTCAGAAAGAAAACAAATAGTGGAGATAGTCTTGTTAAAACTGAAACGAGCTTTTGCAACTGGACCTTATGATGTAGGGCCAAATGACCTTCCAGGATATAAATTACAAATAGACCCAGATATACCTATTAAGTGTGTCAAACAGTTCCCTTTACCATTTTCAACGACAAAATGCTTACAAAAACACGTAAACAAAGTTGTAAGAGTAGAAATTATTGAAATGAGACGTTCCGAATATACAGCTCCAATATTTTGGATAGTAAAACCCGGAATGGAGGGGAGATTTTCACCAAAAAATCTACGGGATGAAAGTAATAGTCGGTTCCTCATAGATTTAAGGGCAATAAATAGAGCGATAAAAGACTCACAGTGGGGTATTCGAAGAATTTCAGAGGTCATCTCGGATTTATCTAATAAAACCAAATTCATTTCAACTAATGATATTAGAAATGGATTTAGTTACTGCAACTTAGCTGAAGATAGCCAAAAATATTTTAGTTTTTCGATAAAGGGAATTTTTCATGTATTTAAAAGCGTACCACTAGGGCAGTTGTCTCACCTCGCGCCTTTGGTGAATTTATAAATCAGGTTTATGCACCCGAATTTTCTTCATTTTTGTAAAGTTATGTAGATGACTTGACAATACATATTTCAGGGAACTTTGAAGAACATTTGCAACATATTGAACTAACTTTATAACAGGCCATAAAATTTAATCAAAGGCTTAATATTGATAAATCCCATTTTTTTCGGAAGAATGTGACTTGTTCGGGTTTCGAGTCTCCACGAAAGGAGTGAAACCACAAGCCCAAAAATTAGAAGCTATAAAGAAATTAGAACCACCAAGTGACGTCACAGGAATTAGGTCATTCCTAGGCTTAACCGGTTATTATAGGGGATTCTATGATAATTACACAAAATTAGCCGAACCTTTAATTCGACTAACTAGAAAAAATGTTCCTTTTATTTTCGGCCCAGAACAAAGCGTAGCCTTTGAAAAATTAAAGACAGAATTATTAAATCCATATAGTATTTTTCTAGAATTTCTCCTTGAAAGACAAAGAATTTTACCTTGTCACGGACGCCTCGGAAAAAAGTATTGCTTCAATTTTAATGCTAACAATACGAAACAACTGACAGATTCCCAATAGTGGCAACATATTCAAAGGTTCTTAGTGGTGCAACCTCTAGGTTTGATAACCACAACAGGGAACTTTTTGCCTTAGTAGAAGGTTTAAAACATTTCCAAAAGGGATATATATGGGTCGCGAGAACTCACATATTTGTAGACTTTGCTGCACTAACATATCTTAAAAGATCCAAAGATCTTCACTCAAAATTATATAGGATTGCGGTTCTATTAGACAACGATTTGTATACTTATCACCACATTAGCACTAGCAGGAACCCTGCCGACTATTTGAGTCGCCCTAGCTCACAATTTGTTAAGAAAAATAGGTCAATTAATCTTGATGAGTTAGAAGTTAGAATTTTTTTGGAATATGTAAAGAAGAGATGAGGAGATTTCAACTAGAAGACCCTGAAATTAAGGTGGCAATCAATGAAATAATAGAATTAGAAAATACACTCTTAGGCTTAAAATCTCCCCAAGATACATATAAAAATAATGAAAAGTCTAAGGAGGGTAAAAATGAACAGTCGAGACAGACTGGTTTGACCAGGCCCTGTGAGGGATGTGAGTCAAATACGGGTAGCTCAAACAGTCCCGGAGCTATCAAAACATCAACAGGGGATGAATTCAGTAGTAATACTGAAGAAGATTTGCCTTCTATGAGAAGGAACAAGCCTGGGTACTGGGATAGATGCCTAGCCTCTGGGTCTATCCATGACAAACTAAAAGAGGTAAAGGTAAAAGGCAGTACGCTTGCGTGTGTCACTGACAGCAGGTCGATTTTAGAGGGGAGTGAAACTGAATCCTGTAAAGGACAAGTTTTAACGGCGGAACTTGCGAAGACCAGAACTACTATGGGAGTTACTGGCACTATGGGTAATCGGGCTGAATCGCAAACGTCCAGGGATCCAGACTGGGAGAGGGCAAGCCGTAATGGATACGACAAGCTCGCGCGGTGGAGCTTGCGAAGACTAGGACTATGGAAAGGGTCACTAACATGGATACTTGGGATGGGTCTGGAATACCCGCAGACCTAGGCACCGAGAGGGGCAAGCCGCAGGAAGAATTTCCAAAATTTGACGTTTCGGGTAGAGCTCAAATTAACAACAGACCAGAAACTTCAAATTTGGGGGAAGGGAATCCTTTTGTTGTGAAATGGTTAAGAGATCTCCAGTTGATCCTAGTCGAAGGGATATTGTACGCAATAGACGATTCAGAAAAAAAGGAAAAAGATGCATCAATTTAAAATCATCATACCAAAGAAACTAATTAGTGGAATCATTAATCTTATGCATACGAGCCTTTTGCTAGGAGCACACATGGGGACTTTAAAAACTTTGAATAAGTTAAAACAAAGTTGTCTTTTTGAAAATATGTACTGCCAGGTTGAAGGGGCGGTAAAGAATTGTGATCTATGATTAAGGAGGAATAAAGTTAGCAATATATATCCTAAATTAAGAGAAAGTATTTTCTCTTAGAAAATGAAAGTATTTTCATCCATTTCATATCTGGTCAATACCACAGGATACCACAGGAAAATTACAACTTTGCGCTAATGGTGACCAATATATAATTATTGCAGTAGATCTTTTCACTAAGTATACATTCATAACACCAGCCAAAGACCCCAGGTCAAAATCAGTGATGGAATTTATAATAAAAGAAATCATATCACGTTTTGGAAATATGGATTTCCTACTGTCAGATAATGCCTGGTGCTTTAAAAGCAAAACCTTTAATGAAATAGCCATTCAAGAAAGTTCATCAAAAAATTATTCTTATAGGGGACCCTATCTAGTGTTATCAGAATTATATAAAAACGTCTTTAGAATATCAGTTAATTATAGACGTTACGGCTTACTGGAACTTTATAAATCGACTAGCTGCAATGTGGCGGCACAACAATTGAAATTGGTGGTTATTTGTGATTTCTAAATATCAAATAAACAAAATGGGTTCAGAATGTTCGAAATGTTCAGCATTCCATTCCCAGCGTAAAACACTTCTTATTTCTTTCAAATAGAAAATGAGTTAAAATTTTTTGGGTTGAGTAAAGATCAAACGAGATATTTCTTAGAAGATTACAATATAGAAAAAGAATGTAACTTAAAGGATATACCATTATTATGCAACCACTAATTTCTTATTAGAAGCACACAAATGAACTCCTGCAGTTTAGCAAACTACATGGAAAATAATGCATTAATTATTAAAGTGTGTGCAACCAAAATTATAAAGGAAAATAAAATCTTAATACAAAGAATTGGAAGGGAAAAGTATATAATCACATCTCCTTTCAAAGAAGCAATAAGAATACATTTCGAATGCAAAACAGAGAAAAACAGTAAATTCACATATATAAAGGGCAGCTCAGTAGTGGAATTGCCAGAAGAGTGCTCTCTAACTACAGAGATGCTAAAAATAAACAGGATGTATAGGGGACATATTACAAAAGAAATAGCACCTTCAAACATATCTACAATTAGCCTAAAAGGGAACCTCTCCATAGCTGGAATAGAAAACGAATGGGACAAAGAATTTGAATATTTAATCCCTATATATTTCCAGAACAACTCCAAGACGCAGATTGGCATAGCTGAACAGAGAAAAGTGCACATTTCCTTAAGAGACGAAAGAGGAAGGAAAATAGCTAGCTACTGGACATTTATTCTTAATACCTATAATCTATGTATCTCTTTATTAGGACTAGTTTCTATAGGAATAATATTCAAAACGTTGAGAAAACTATGGTTAGACTATAGGAAACAAAAGTCTCAAGGCTTTCCCGTAACTGTGGAACAAGAAGAAATTGAATTAAATTGATTCTTAGCAAAGTTATTGTTTCATTAAGAAAAAATAACTGTACGAAGAATTTAAGTGTGGGAGGTTGTGAGAAAGCCATCGTAACCTGACTAAATTGTAAAAATAGCATATTATGACTTTTGAGTTATGATAAAAGTAACGAAGTTTTAATTTTATTTGTGTAAGGAAAAAAAACCCAACATTAGATTTGAATAAGAATACCCATGATCCAACAAGGTCCATAAAATGCAAATACAAATAAACCGGCCCGCTTCAAACTCGAGAGGTCAACGGCAAGAATATTACGCGACAATAATCACATGACAAAACAGGGTTTTTGAATAGAGAAAGCGGAAACTAACTTTTTGAACAAAGAATTATTATTAGGATTACATCAAAACTGGTCTCTGGCCAATGAGAGACAAGAATGACAAAATAAGACAAAGCTTAAAATAGGGATTCGGGAACGGAAACGAGGTAGTCTTTTTTGGAACTAACAACGAGTATGTGTTTTACTTTGTAATTAAGGTAGGCTACCAGTGTCTGTCTGAATGCCCCTTGAAGATAAAAATTTGAGATAAAAAGTAAACTTCTGAAAGATTTCTGTCACCTGAATATAAATTTAGTACGTATGTAGGAGACAAGAATAAAAACTAGTGCTGCAAGTATAACATTTTACTATAAGTTGGTGATTTGAGTTTATAATTCGGTAGTATTTTCACTTAGCCAAGGCTTGAGCCATTTGGACAAAAACAGCATTTTTATCGTTAGAATAAGCTAAAATTAATTTCTTCCCAGAAATTTAAAACTGGTAGAAGAAGCATCGAATAACCGAGGGTTCAAAGAGGGGTAGGAACCTTAACCAAGAAGTCAACGTTAGGAGAGCCTTTTGGGCTTCCCTTTTTCAGCCTAGAGTTCCTTGGAACTTAGGTTGACTTTATAAAGACCTTATATCACGAAAATTGGAATTATCGGACAACAACATTACTTTCCCCCTTGTGCAGTTTTCAGACGTTTATACGAAGGAGAACCCTGTTCCCTTTTTAATCATTTTTTCAGTTCGTTAAACCTGTACCGACTGTTTATAAAAAGGTGACCTCAGTGTTTATACAGATAGGTTATGGAAAAGGGAATAATATTGTCAATCTAAGAATTTCCAGACCTTTATGTCCAGATATATTCAATTAAGAGTTTTTCCTTGCTATAGTTAAAGCTTATTAAAGGTCCAAGGAACACAAACCCTTTTTTTACAAGAAATAATAATAGGATCCCTTGGTTTGGGTTAATTTAAATTGGAACAAAATCAAGTACGGTTATTCCTAGCTTGGCTCAGCCAAGAAACAAAAGATTGAACTAAAGAATTATAAATAACCGAGAAATCAAGCCTTGACTAGTTAGTGAAGTGTTACTCCTTCAAGTAGACACATTTGATTGCTTATAATTACTTTAATCCTATGCTTTTGGTTTAAAATTTGAGGATTGAACAAGTAGACAATAGACAACACACCTAAATGAAGCGTAGAACTACTTAAAATAATTAGAATTAGAATATTTTGCTTTTTATTTTCTTTTATAATAAATATCAATTGTCACTGAATCCTGAGTACCGATTCTTACCCAGAGCCTCATTTATAACACGCTACCAAATTTTAGCCCTGATAGTAGGGGTAACCTTACAGCTATACAATATGCATCCTCAAAACACAGAAAAACCCCAAAAATAACAAGAAATCTGAACAAGGAGTTAGCCAGGAAGACATGAAGAGAAAACTATAGCTGTCTCATCGTGGGTGAGTCAGCTGAAAATTAAGTAATAGATCCCTTTTCTAGAAGTAAAAGCTCCAAATCTGCTTACAAAGTCAACTTTTGTAAGAAAAAAAACTCAAGTCCATAACCTTGTTGGATACTGATGACAATGATCAAAATGAAAACGATGGTTTCATCTGAAGTTTAACTAATCTCTACCCAAGTCTAGTAGTGCACAAGAAAAAATAATCAAGACCCCTGGCTTGTTTTAAGCTATGAATTTTACAGTGGCCTCGCGAAAAAAAAAAAATTTCTGCGATACTACGGATAGCAGTTATTGCAAGGAAGACAATATCTATACCAGCAACCACTGCGAGAGCAGAGAGGATATTCACATATGATGTACGGATTGTAACAACCTGGATCCTAAAAGCCAATGACAAGTACTGACTGGCGGCTATCGGAATTAAATCACTCCGAAAGCTTGTTGGTATCACTTACCTGGATCGCGTTGCAAAAAAGCAGCTCCTGTCTTCTCTAAACTACTCCCAAACCATTATGCATACCATCCAATCCCAACAGTTTCGATTGTTAGAACTCTTCCAGCGTATGCCCACAGTCCAACTTCCCAAAATAACCTTTGAAGAAAGAATTAATGCCTCTCGCTCAATGAGACGGTCTCCCAAGAGTTGACAGGGAACTTTTCCCACCAACCCTGCCCAGT
Organism: Artemia sp. Qi Xiang Cuo; assembly: GCF_049724085.1. NCBI lineage: Eukaryota > Metazoa > Arthropoda > Branchiopoda > Anostraca > Artemiidae > Artemia > Artemia sp. Qi Xiang Cuo. The sequence continues at coordinate 78,504,896 of NC_142796.1, read as the reverse complement.
ACTGCTGAGGATCTTAATTATAATAGATAATTCTGTTTCAGATGGCAAGAAATTATCTAAGAAAGTCAACCAGGGGCTTAACAGACGGGCAGACAATTAAAGAAGCTTTGCTAATGATTCGCAGTGGTGTTTCCAAGAAGGAAACATCAAGGATTCCCAACATTCCTCGAGCAAGCCTGATAAGATCGGTAGAACTTTGGAAGGAAGTGCCTTTAAATGAACTTGAAAGTAAAGAACCAGAGGTATTTAAGGCTGATAAAGACATAAAAAAATACGAAGTGGTATTGGAGAAAACAATCTAGCTAATTATCTGACAAAAGCTAATAAGCTGCACTGTGAGCCCAAAACAATGTAGTATTCTGGCTTATCAGTTTGCAAAAATGAACAAGAAAAATTCCAGGAACAAGATTCCATGAACAAGATTCCAGGCAGCTGGGAAAATAATAAAATTGCTAGTGCACATTGGTTTAGGTAATTCCCGAAAAGAACCCCAAGTCTGTCTATTCGTTCTCCTTATGCTACGAGCATTGCTCGGGCAACAGCATTCAATCCAAGAACAGTCAATGAGTTTATGGACAATTAATCAGCTGTGTTAGTAATGAAGAAATTTGAAGCTTCTTTTATATGGAATGTTGATGAAACTGGTCTTACAACTGTGCAGAATCCTAAGAAAGTGTTAGCTTCAAAAGTTGTTAAGCAAGTTGGTCAACTAACATCAATCGAGAGGGGTGAGCTTGTAACTGTATGTTGTGCAGTTGCGCTACAAGTGTAGCAATTCCCTCCTTTACGGTCCTTCTGCGTGTTCACTTCAAAGATCGTATGATCTTCGGTGCCCCTACTGGCACGAAAGCTGCTGCTTATGTAAGCGGATGGATGACTGTTGAAACCTTTCCAGAATTTCTTAAACACTTTCAAAAGCACACACGGTGTAGTCTTTCTTCAAACGTCTTATTGATCATGGAAAACCATGCGAGCCATATTAGCCCGGAATCAGTAGGATTTGCTAAATTGAATGGAATTGTAATGCTTACTATCCCATCACACACAAGTCAAAGCTTCAGCTCCTGGATAGATCTATCATTGGACCACTAAAAGCTCACTACAATAGAGTTGCCAATGTGTGGATGCTTAGCCATTCTGGTCAGATCATTAAGGTTGATAATATTGCAGAACTGCTTTCCCACACGCTTTCACGCCGCAAAACATTCAGTCTGGCTTCAGAGTTTCTGAAGTCTATCCCTTCAACCGTGATACTTTTAGGGATGACGGATTCTTGAGCTCATGTGTCTCTGATCGTGCAGCCACTTCGAGCATTAATCCTTATTAAAACTATGATCTGTCTAAACCAAGCACACCTTCTAGTGCATCTTCAGAATTACGAGAAAAACGCCGGTATGCCCAAATATATCCCTTGTACAGATTTCTCCTCACCCTAAAGCCAGTGCTAGAAAAAATATTACCAACCGCAAAAGGAACAAGAGAAAGCCTTCGCTGAATGAACAACAAGAAGTAACAAATCAAAAATTAGCAAGAAAAAAGGGGAAAAGGCCCTGAGGTTTGACACAATAGAGAGTAGTCATGATGAAGTGAAAGAAGAATTCCATCTAAGTTGATGTTGCAGATGCATGCATGCAGATGTTGTGGGAGACATTGACTATGAAGAAGTGAAAACTGGTGACTATGTACTTGTCTTAGAGGGAAAAATAGAGAAAATCCCAATTACTCAATTGGGAAGATGGTTTCACATGATGAAGACAAAAATGAGGTACTCTATTTCAAAAGACTTGTGCCTTTCATGAAGTTTACGAGAATATGTACATTCGAGAGAGCAAGCATCAAAATGAACATAGGGCCTCCATCATTTACTGGTGGCCTACGTGACAAGCAGAACAGCTTGTTTTTCAAGTGAACCTGTCCCCATTTGCCCTCAAGTAGTCGTGATTGCGGAAAGCACCATCGCTGAACAGCTGAGCTGACAGCTGAATATTGCCTAAGTTGTCACTCCATATCTTGTTGTTATATATATTCGATTTATTTCTAATGAAAAACCAACTCTTCTCTTTCTTTTACTCTCTTTTTACTTCTGATTTTTACTCTTCTGTTTCTGACTTTGGCAACCCAGGCTATAATGGACATCAATGTTGGAATTACCCATACCAAGTGCTTATTATACCCTGGTAATCCAGGTATCTGGGCATTTTTGCCTCTTTTCATTTGATCACTTCCCATGAGAATCTGGTAAAAGGTACAAGTTTGTCATGAATAGCTCAGTTAAAGCTAGCATACTGGAGTTAAAGTTGGTAGAATCGGACGTGCAAAAAAGAGTCTTACTGAAAAGTTATTTGAAATCCTGTGAAAAAGTGTCCACAATGCCCCGGTCTCACCGGACATTGTGGTCTCCAAAGTCATACAATATTTCAAACTTTTAACGAATAGAAATTAGTATCCATGAATAAACAAAGCTTAAAAGAACAGATATTTAAATGAAATGTTATATCAAACATAAAGAGGACACACACTGTTATAGAAAAATAAATTAGCTCTAACAGAATTTAAAAGAATAATTCAAACTTAAAACGAACAAAAATTACCTAAAACTAAAGGAGATTTAGGTAATTACCTAAAATTAACTAAAGGAATAGGGATAATCTTCTAAAGGTCGTGTTGTTTTTTTTGCACTCTACTGTACGATGTTATTTCAAGCAGTGTATTTTTCATTTGACTTTAGTTTCATTTTATATGTCCTCCGAAAAAAGTTTTTCCAGAAAAATAATGAGCATTATTAAAACCAAAGACGAGTAGAAATAATATCATGTGATTAGTCACCCTTAATACAAACAGAAACTACTATCAATTAATAAAAAAGACCTAAAACTAAAAGAAATCAAAGTGAATAGTCCATTAAAGCATAAAAATAAGAGATACTACCAGTGATGAATAATGAATCATAAATGAAATTTCCCCTGATCCTGTTAAATGCCAGAGCGTCATTTGCACTTTACTTAAAACAACTAGTATTTTAAGCTACGTGTTTTTAATTGTAATAATATTAACACTGGAAGCTATAAAAACAATACCCTAAGCCCAATCATAGTTTACAAATGCGAGGGATTCTATCACCCCACCTCGCTCCCGCTAAAACTCTTTAAACAGCTTAAGTACCATTAAATTTCATTAAACATGAGTTTCTTTCTTAACAGAGTAGTTTATATGTCAAACATCAACAACAACAACGAAAAATAAACAAAAACACCCCAACAATCAAGATTACTAAAAAAACATCAAAAGTATACTGATCTTTATATATACAGTCATATTAGTTTCCAGAAGTTTCAGCGATTTATTTTACTTAGGTATCATAATTTTACTAGAGAAAATATTCAAAAATATTCTGCTTTCAGTAACGCAAAGATATGGCTCTAGGCTTAAGAGGGTTTGAGGGGCGTTAGTCATACTCCAGTTTTTGGCAATTCTGTTGTTTTAATTTTGACTTTATTATTAATATAAATTTAAAAAAAATCCCACAAAAAAGTTTTTCAAAGAAAAGTAAAGAGCAACATTAAGCCAAAGATGAGCAGAAATAAAGAAAAACATTTTTTCAAGCCTAAGATTACCGTAAATCATCATCAATAAATAAGTTAAACCCCAAAAGAACAGAAATCGCAATACAAACCGAGTCAATTACAAAATCAGCAGAAACTAAGAGGAGTATGGCTGACACCCCCGTGCCTTCTAAAGACTAGAACATAATTTGCACTTTACTGAAAAATTCTTATTTCGAAGTATATTTTTATTTTTCATAATATCAACAACAAAAAAACAACCATTATAACCAAGACGACTAAAAAAACAGATGAATGTGGATTGACAGTTTAATATATGGGCTGATACTCCTTCCTGAAAGTCTTAAAAATTTAGAATTGACATTATTTAAAAAAAAACACAGAAAATTTAATAGGTATTTTGTTTTCAGTAAAGTGGCAATCATGTTCTAGTTTGATTTTTTGAATTTAAATCTCTTTTTAGTTAAGAATGATTTTGTCGCACGAAAGCAATTTGATCCTCGTGTTCAAGTTCCTTAGTTTCCAATATGGGCTAAATATGTCTGCAACAAGAACTTTTAGGTATTAGAACTGAAATATTAGGTTGAAACCCTTTCTTTCCTGAAAACACTCTAAGTTGGGAAAGCGATAGTACAGATGCTGAAAGTTAAATGATGTGTGCAAGTGCTCAATGATAAAAAATGCTAATCCCTATACCCTCCTACAGGTATATGAATTCGATCGTAAAATGCATAAATATTTATTTGTATATGGTATTTCAGATTTTAATTGATCTTAAATTATTGTTTTAGCTTATTTTCATCAATATTTTCATTATTTTTTTATTTTCAAAAATTAATCTGGAGTTCATTTTTGAGGTTTGTTTTTGAATTTGAACGCCAAGAACTGAGGAAATCCGATTCAGAGCTTAATGTTTCTGATTCTGAGCGATAACAGAATAAAATTTATTTAATTTGTAAATATATAAATAAAATTTTAGCATATAAATAAAAAATTATATAAAAAAATATCAGATTGTTAAAAGTTAAAAAAAGAGAAAACACTTAAATTGTATTTTGTTTTCAGTAAAGTGCAAGTTATGTTCTGGTTTGAATAATTGAATTTAATTCTCCTCTAAGTTTAGGAATGGTTTTAACACACGAAAGCAATTTAACTCTCGTTTTTTAGTTTATGAGGTTCCAATGTGGGCTAGACGTGTCCGCAACAATAGCTTCCACCAATTAAGTTTAACAACTTAAATATGGGGTTGGAAGTTTGGAACCATTTATTTAATGAAAACGTTCTATGCTGGGGAAGAAAAAGTAAAGTAGAGATACTAAAAGCGACATGACGTGAGGTAGTGCTGAATAATAAAAATATTTTCCCCTATACTCTCACACAATTATTTGCCTTCGATCAAGAAATGTATAGATATTTATTCGTGTATGATATTTTAAATTTTTAGTTAATTAAAACTATTTATTAGCCTATTTTCATTAATATTTCATTTATTTTTTCATTTGCAAAAATTAACCTTGAGTTTACTTTTGAGGCTTAATCTAGAATTTGAACACCAAGAACTGAAACGCAATTCAGAGCTCAACATGTTTCTGAAGGTTCTAATTTTAACACCCTTGGGTTGAGCACGCGAGGAAAAACGGTTTGCGGTGGATTCTTGGTAAACCTGGATTTCTGAAAACTCATGATGCAAAGCTGGGATCCGTAGTATTAAAACGAGGCTTTTGGTAGTTGTAACTGAATGTCTCCTACACTATTCATCAATTGCGGAAAGCTGACACGCCGTTTTTCGCGGGAAGACAAGAATCGGCTAGACATGGAAAGTGAATCCGGAACTCTAGTGGAAAGTGATTTTGGATAGTGTTTTTTGGTACTAAAGTCAAATTATTATGCCCATTACTTTAACAAAACTTTCAGTTTTGACTTTCGTCTTCATGTTACTATCATTTACTTCAAGAAATCAAAATAATTTTTGAAAATCATACAAGACAATAATTGAGACGAATTACTAGTACTGCTCTATAAATGTTCAGTTTTTGAATACTTTGATTTTTCTCTCGTTGTTTGTGACTATCCAGTGTAATTTCCACTAGTCTGTCTTATAGTTTGTCTAGCATGTCTAGTCTAGTTTGTCGCTAGTTGCTTTCAGTTGGTTTTTCGCGACTGGTGCTTTTTTGCCGCTAAGGCCTGTGTTGCCCGATGGGCTTGTTTTCCGCCCCGTGGGCTTGTTTTAGCCGTCAGGGGTGGGCTGAATTTTGGAGTGGGCGTGGGGCAGAAACGAGCACTTTCTTTAACCCTACAGAGGCAATTGTTGTAAAAAAACAAATCTGTACTTTTCGAGCTTGGACTGCCATCTTGCTGTAAAAAAATACTGCTTTTATCAACATCTTTCGTTGGGGCTGAAAGATGGCAGTCGATTGATACCTTTGGGGAGCTGCTGTGTGACATGTGGCCTAAACAGTGAGTCACCAAACCAAGGGATAAGAAAAACGAATAAAACGGTAGGCAATTTCTAAGCTAGAAACTGAAAACAAAACGAAAAGGTGGGAGATTCCTTGCATGTCATAATTATGCGTATAAAATATATACCGTTTAGAATTACTGTAGTTGAAATTCACGAAATAAGCAAGAATTTGGATCAGTAGCAAGATAAACTTCCTCCTGTTGTAAAAATACAACATCGGACGATCGTGGCTCAAAATTATGAAACAAACAACTAAATAAGAAAATAAAAAGGGTGAAGAAAACAATATAATTTTACATCAGCTATTATGTAGGAGGAGTCCCTCCTACATAGTAGCTCAAAGGACCCCTCAGGAATGGTGGATCATTGAGTAGACAGGGTGTTTCATATGTCTAATTTTTGTTTTCTTTCTAGATGGCGGAATCTTACGACAGACTAAGAAAACGAGCTCAAAATCGCCGAATTGACGCAGAAGAGGCGGCCAAGTATATTTTTGACATTCGAGAAGACATGTTGTCTGATTTGTCCGACGATGATAATGACAATGATCCAGACTTCCTGTCTCCAGAAGATCTTATCGATGATCCTGATGCAGACTTGTTGCCTCTACTGGACAATCTCCACTTCTTCTTGGAACAGGATGACGTGGAGGCTAACACTGAACCCAGTGGCGATGACTCGGGGGAAACTCCACCCTCCAGTCAGCAACAGCAACCGGTAACAACAAGTACTGGAAAATCAAAGAAGAAATCGAAAGTCCAAGAAAAATTCGACTGGAGAAAAGCAGAGATAGAAAAAGTTGATCTGTCTTGGAAAGGAGAGCCTCGCCAAGTTCCGGGCATCTTGGAGACTCCACTGAAATACTTCCAAAAATTCTTTGACGATAAACTTCTTGAGCTGATAGTTGAACAAAGTAACGTCTTTGCACTTCAAACTGAGGGATGCAACCTCTGCCTCATTGCCGAAGAGCTAAAAGTTTTCATGAGCATTATTCCATTATTTGGAGTGATAAAAGTTCCCTATTATCAAATGCACTGGGAAGCAGCCACCAGATACCCTCAAATTGCCGACAAGATGGGCCGACAAAGGTTTGACAAGATCAAACGTTTTCTTCATTTCAACGACAACAATAAAGCTAAGAAACCTGGAAAACAAGGATTTGACAAGCTATACAAGATTCGACCCGTCTTGAGTCATATCCGTTCCAAGTTTCTTGAAGTCAGCCCCGAAGAACACCATTCAATTGACGAGCAAATGATTCCTTTCAAGGGGCAAAACAACTTGAGACAATATCTACTGAAAAAGCTGACGAAGTGGAGAACAGAAGTGTTGACAAGAGCTAGTGTGTCAGGTTTTATATATGACTTTGAAGTTTACCAAGGGAAGGGCACTCTTGTTGAAGATGACATAGAGCCAGATCTTGGAGTCGGAGGCAACATAGTCTTACGTCTGATGAGTACCTTGCCAGAGAAAATGAACTACAAGATTTACTTTGACAACTGGTTTTCGAGCTTGGAACTAATGAGTTTGCTAAAAATTAAAGGATTCCCTTGTATTGGTACGTTCAACAAAGCGCGACTGAAGAGCTGCCCGCTCCTCACAGATGGTGAAATGAAGAAACGAGAGAGAGGAACGTCAGATTACAGGGCATTCATTCCGACGTTATTGTAGCGAAGTGGATAGATAATAACACGATTTGCTTAGCTTCAACGTATTCAGGAATAACGCCTCAGGATACGTGCAGACAATGGAACGTTAAGGATAAATCCAGGGTTGAAGTTTCAAGGCCAGCCATTGTTTATGAGTACAACCTTCATATGGGTGGCGTAGATTTAGCAGACATGCTGGCGGAGATGTGCCGAACTCATCTTCGGACACGAAAATGGTATATGAGAATCTTCTGGTGGCCTATTGACACAGCAGTCTGCAATAGCTGGCTTCTTTTCAGGTCAGACGTCAAAGCGCTGACTTCAAGGACAGACGAACCGATGTTCTTGAGAGCCTTCAGGTCTGAAGTTGCTGCAGGGTTGTATGCCTCGGCGCGTGTGATACCCCAACGTAAACGTGGTAGACCATCCGCAGATGTTGAAGATAGTCCCAGCCCCAGCCCCATTCGAAGTCGCAATCGAATCCGACCGGCAATATCTGCTCAAGCCGATGGACTTGATCACTGGCCAAAAAAGACTGAAAAGCAGAGCCGCTGCAAAGAGTGCAAATCGGGATATAACACTTTTGAATGCGAAAAATATGACCTTCCACTGTGCCTTACTGCCAAAAACAATTGTTTTAAAGCCTTCCACACCAAGTGAAAATGCCCCATTTTTATATACTCGAGAGGCTAATGTCGTATTTTTACAACATGGTCTAAAATTGACAATTTTGAATAAATCATGCAAAAATAAAATTTTTCGTCAATAGTCTGACCTAGAGATTACATGGGAAGCGTTGTAGATTTTTCCTGGTATTCGTTCATATAGTGGCCTGTCAAGGGTTAAAAAACAATGGGCTTATTTTTGGACTATTTTGACTGAAAGTTCGGAACCGTACGAAAATTCAAAAATCAATGTGGCCCAGCCGTGGCTATACATCAAAGCGACAAGAGGCTTTTTTTAACCCATAGAACTTTATCTATTCTGCATTGCTTCCCATCTAGGGAATGTATTTCCGTAAGGCCTATATGGCTCTGTGTTTTAGGTCGTAGGTTAAGATGCAAGCAGAATAGTGCTAATTTAAGGGAATATACTTTGTGAAGTTTCTGATTCTAATTGCTACAAGGAATTTCATTGCTGCTTAAATTGAGGCAAGACTTAAATTTAATAAAGATCTATCCTTTTTTTTTATATATTTGACAGATCTCCTGGCCCAACCTTTTTGTGGTCTAAGCTAGGCTAAGTCTAGAATTGGGGCTACTGCGAAAACATCATGTTAAAAAACAATTCATACTTTGTAATATGCAGATTAGCCTAGTTGTAATGGTGTATACCTAGAGAAGGAAAGATGTTAAGAAAACAGTTCATATTTGATAATATACAGAAATAACTGTTGCCGACATCTTGCTTGTAGCCCTGCTATACATTACCCCTAGGCACTTCCCCTTAATGTGCAAATACATAACTGAAATTCGTTCAGTGTACCAGTAAATTTAATCAACTGTGACAAAAGAAGAACCAGAAAAAAAGGATGGGCGGCAGAGTGCATAGGGAATATATAATTTGGCTATATATTTGCACATTAGGGGGGGAGTTAGGGCTAAAGTATATCTGGGATGCATACGATATGCGTTAGCTACAATTATTTTGCATATTATGAATTGTTTTCTTAACATATTTCCTTCTCAACATGTCCTTCTCTAGACTGTTGTAATTAACAACTTTTAACTACAAGTTTACTAAACTTTACCTTCCCCCCCCCATAATGTGCAAATATATAGTATGAGTTATATATGTCAAAATTCTAGACAGCCACTTTTTGCTATCTTGGGAAAGGGTTAGGTTACGAAAATGAAACTGTTTGAGATGGGTTTACAGACTAAAGTATGTCCTGGAAATATATTTTGAAGTAGCCAATCCATCTCTACTCTTTTTTCCTATAGAGGGCACTGACCTTTGATGACCTTTAGGAATTTTTTTTTTTTTTTAAGTGAAACCTTGCAGAACAGATCTTCTGTTTAAAAAAAAAGTAAAAGAAAAGTGTTTTCAGCCTTACAACTTTGCTCAATCCAAATTTGTGAAGTTTCAGAGATGTGGAAATACATTCCTAAATTTAGGAAAAAACCTTTGATATAGCTTAAAATTCTACTCTAATAAAAGGAATTGTATTTTTGAACTAAAACCAGAGAAAAGGAAACTTCAAATTAAGGTTTAATGTTGTTTTGTCAATATTCTAAGACTTAGAAATAAGAAAGGGGTTAACACAGTAGAATGGCAATACTTTCCCAGAGTATGTTTTTGCCCTGGATTCATCACTGAGTTTTGTTTTTTTATTACGGAGATACGGACATGAGTTCCTGAGTGAACTGGCAAAATCTAAACTTTCAGACACAAAGAAGAGCGACATCCAAATACGGTGTTCGGTGTTCCTGAAAACTGCGGCTAAAGCGGTGCTTAAACGAATACCCCTTGCCCTGGATTCGCACCTCAAACTGAAATTTTTATATCCTCTGATTTGCTTGTCTCAGTTTCGACCCCAATGTGGAGACTTGCCATTGAGTATTGTTGCTACCACCGATCTCAGTACCTTGGAGAATCAGTGGAGGAAACTGTTGGACGTTAATTGGTCATTTGTGCGTGGAAGAACAATCCCAAAGGACTCCTTTCAGTTCTCAATAGTTGTCCTACATTATATTGATGCAGTTGGGGCATCTCCTTTTGGTAAGTTAGCCAGGTGGGTATTGGCCCTGTTGAGTTTGCCAATTAGCAATGCGATAGTGGAACGGTTCTTTTCTATGATTAATTAAAACAAATTTTTTCCACAAAATAAACTTTTCAAAGAAAAGTAAAGAACTCCATTAAACAAAAAATGAGCAAAAACAAAATCAAATAATCTACCAAGCTCGAAACTACCACAAATCAGCATCGATAAATAAATGAAACCCAAAACGAACAGAAATTACAATAAATATCCGAGTCAAACTCAAAACGAGCAGAAATTAACAGAAGTTGGGCGCAAAACCCCTATGCCTTCCCAAGGCCAGAACAAAATTTGCACTTTACTAAAAAACTATAAATGTTTTTACTATTATAACTTTAATAAATCAAATAATTTTAACATTTTGATTACTAAATATCAGTATATGTATATTAAACTGACAATGCACATTCATTTTGTATTTTTATCCCCTGAGGGCTGTGGCGGAGTATCCTCCTCTAAAACATGTTTTCTATCTGTAAATCAACTACGCTGTACAATATGGCAATCTCAAAATTTTTATTGGATGTATTTGGGGGAATTATGGGCGTGGGGGGGACTAGTTGCCCTCCAATCACCTTTGACAATTAAAAAGGGCGCTAGCCCTTTGAATTTCCCATTGAATGAGCTGTTTTTGAAGTTTCTACAACAACGCCTTCTATAAAAACATTATATGCCCCCTGGGCATAACTTAAAACCCTTGCCCTGAGGGTTGTGGGGGAGTGTCCTCCCCGAAAACATATTTTCTATCTGGAAATCAACTACGGTGAACAAAATGGCTGTCTCAAAATTTTGATTGGATGTGTTTTGGGGAAAGATGGGCGTGGGGGGCTGCTAGTTGCCCTCCAGTCACTATCGACTATTAAAAAGGGCACTAGCCCTTTGAATTTTCAAATTGAATTAGCCTTTTTTGAAGTTTCTACGACAACGCCTTCTATAAAGACCTTATATGCCCCCAGGGCATAACTTAAAACCTTTGAACTGAGGGTTGTGGGGGAGTGATCTCCTCAAAAACATATTTTCTATCTGAAACTCAACTACGCTGAACAAAATTCCCATCTTAAAATTTTGATTGGATGTGTTTGGGGGAATGATGGGCGTTGGGGGGGGGTCTAGTTGCCCTCCAATCACTTTCGACTATTAAAAAGGGCACTAGCCCTTTGAATTTTCAATCGAATGAGCCTGTTTTGAAGTTTTGACAAAACATTCTATAAAAACCTTATATGGCCCCAGAAATAATTTAAAACCCTTGCCCCGAGGGTTTTGGGGGAGTGTCCTCCTCAAAAATATATTTTCTATCTGGAAATCAGCTACGCTGACAAAATGCCTATCTCAACATTTTTATTGGATGTGTTTGGGGGAATGATAGGCGTGGGGGGCTGCTAGTTGCCTTCCAATCACTATCGACTATTAAAAAGGGCACTAGCCCTTTGAATTTCCAAATCGAATTAGCCTTTTTTGAAGTTTCTACGACAACGCCTTCTATAAAGACCTTATATGCCCCCAGGGCATAACTCAAAACCCTTGCGCTGAGGGTTGTGGAGGAGTGTCCTTCTCAAAAATATATTTTCTATCTGGAAATCAACTACGCTGAACATAAGGGCTATCTCAAAATTTTTATTGGATGTGTTTGGTGGAATGATGGGCGTGGGGGGAGGGCCTAGTTCGCCTCCCAATCACTTTCAACTATTAAGAAGGGAACTAGGCCTTGGAATTTCCATTCGAATGAGCCTGTTTTGAAGTTTCTACGACAACGCCTTCTTATAAAAACCTTACATGTCCCACAGGCATAACTTAAAACCCTTGCCCTGATGGTTTTGGGGGAGTGTCCTCCTAAAAAATATATTTTCTATCTGGAAATCAACTATGCTACGCTGAACAAAATGGCTATCTAAAAATTCTGATTGGATGTGTTTGGGGTAATGATGGGCGTGGGGGGCTAGTTACCCTCCAATCACTTTCAATTGTTAAAAAGGGCACTAGCCCTTTGAATGCCACATCGAATGATCCTGTTTTGAAGTTTCTCCGACAACGCCTACTATAAAAACGTTATATGCCCCCAGGGCATAACTTAAAACCTTTGCCCTGAGGGTTGTGGGAGAGTGACCTCCTCAAAAAAATATTTTCTATCTAAAAATCAACTACGCTGAACAAAATGACCATCTCAAAATTTTGATTGGATGTGTTTGGGGGAATGATGGGCCTGGGGGGGGCTAGTTGCCCTCCAATCATTTTCGACAATTAAAAAGGGCACTAGCCCTTTGAATTTCCAAATCGAATTAGCCTTTTTTGAAGTTTCTACGACAACGCCTTCTATAAAGACCTTATATGCCCCCAGGGCATAACTTAAAATCCTTGCTCTGAGGGTTGTGGGGGAGTGTCCTTCTCAAAAATATATTTTCTATCTGGAAATCAATTACGTTGAACAAAATAGCCATATCACAGTTTTGATCGGGGGTGTTGGGCGTACTAATGTACGTGGGGGGGAGGGGGCTAGGGGCACATCAATCTCTTTCGACTAGTAAAAAGGGTACTAGTCCTTTGAATTTCCAATCGAATGAGCCTATTTTGAAGTTTCTACGATAAAGCCTTCTATAAAAACCTTATATGCCTCCAGGGCATAACTTAAAACCCTTGCCCTGAGGGTTGTGGGGGACTGTACTCCTCAAAAACACATTTTTAATCTGAAAATCCATTACGCTGAACAAAATGGCTATCTCACAATTTTGATTGGATGCGTTTGGGTTAACGATGGGCGTGGAAGGGGGGGGTCTAGATGCCCTCCAATCACTTTCAACTATTAAAAAGGGCACTAGCCCTTTGAATTTCCAATCGAATGAGCCTCTTTTGAAGTTTCGACAACACATTCTATAAAAACCTTATATGGCCCCAGGGCATAACTTACAACCCTTGCCCTGAGGGTTGTGGGGGAGAGTCCTCCTCAAAAAGATAGTTTCTATCTGGAAATGAGCTATGCTCTCAAAATGCCTATCTCACAATTTTGATTGGATGTGTTTGGGAGAATGATGGGCGTGGGGGGGGGGGGCTAGTTGCCCTCCAATCACTTTCGACTATTAAAAAGGGCACTAGCCCTTTGAATTTCCAATCAAATGAGGCTTTTTGTAAGTTTCTACGACAAAGCCTTCTATAAAAACCTTATAGGCTCCTAGGGCATGACTTAAAACCCTTGCACTGAGGGTTGTGGGGGAGTGTCCTCTGGAAATCAGCTATGCTACGCTGAACAAAATGGCTATCTCAAAATTTTGATTGGATGTGTTTGCGGGAATGATGGGCGTGGGGGGCTAGTTACCCTCCAATCCCTTTCAACTATAAAAAAGGGCACTAGCCCTTTGAATTCCAACTCGAATGAGCCTGTTTTGAAGTTTCTACTACAACGCCTTCTATAAAAACCTTATATGCCCCCAGGGCATAATTTAAAACCCTTACCCTGAGGGTTGTGGGAGAGTGTCCTTCTCAAAAACATATTTTCTATCTGAAAATCACCTACGCTGAACAAAATGACTATCTCAAAATTTTGATTGGATGTGTTTGGAGGAATGATGGGCGGGGGGGGGGCCTAGTTGCCCTCCAATCACTTTCAAATATTAAAAAGGGTACTAACCCTCTGAATTTCCAATCGAATGAGCCTATTTTGAAGTTTTTACAACAACGCCTTCTATAAAAACATTATATGCCCCTGGGGCATAACTCAAAACCCTTGCCCCGAGGGTCGTTGGGGAGTGTCCTCCTCAAAAACACATTTCTTATCTGGAAATCCACTACGCTGAACAAAACGGCTATCTCACAATTTTGATTGGATGTGTTTGGGTTAACGATGGGCGTGGGGGGGGTCTAGTTGCCCTCCAATCACTTTCGACTATTAAAACGGGCACTAGACCTTTGAATTTCCAATCGAATGAGCCTGTTTTGAACTTTCGACAACACCTTCTATAAAAGCCTTATATGTCCCCAGGGCATAACATAAAACCCTTGCCCGGAGGATTGTGGGGGAGCGTCCTCCTCAAAAGCCTATTTTCTATCTGGAAATCAAATATGTTGATCAAAATGGCTATCTCACAATTTTGATTGGATGTGTTTGGGGGAAAGATGGGTTTGTGTGTGTGGGGGGGGGGCTAGTTGCCCTCCAATCACTTTCGACTATTAAAAAGGGCACTAGCCCTTTAAAATTCCAATCGAATGAGGCTTTTTTGAAGTTTCTACAACAACGCCTTCTATAAAAACCTTATATGCCCCCAGGGCATAACTTAAAACCCTTGCCCTGAGGGTCGTGGGGGAGTGTCCTCCTCAAAAACATATTTTTTATCTGGAAATCCACTACGCTGAACAAAACGGCTGTCGCACAATTTTGATTGGATGTGTTTGGGTTAACGATGGGCGTGGGGGGGGTCTAGTTGCCCTCCAATCACTTTCGACTATTAAAAAGTGCACTAGACATTTGAATTTCCAATCGAATGAGCCTGTTTTGAACTTTCGACAACGCCTTCTATAAAAACCTTATATGTCCCCAGGGCATAACTTAAAACCCTTGCCCCGAGGGTTGTGGGGGGAGCGTCCTCCTCAAAAACATATTTTCTATCTGGAAATCAGCTACGCTGACAAAATGCCTATCTCAAAATTTGGATTGGAAGTGTTTGTGGGAATAATAGGCGTGGGGGGGGGGCTAGTTACTCTCCAATCACTTTCAACTATTAAAAAGGGCACTAGCCCTTTGAATTTACAATCGAATGAGCCTGTTTTGAAGTTTCTACCATAACGCCTTCTATAAAAACCTTATATGCCCCCTGGGCATAACTTAAAACCCTTGCCCCGAGGGTTGTAGGGGAGTGTCCTCCTCAAAAAGAAATTTTCTATCTGGAAATCAACTACGATGACAAAATGCCTATCTCAAAATTTTGATTATATGTTTTTGGGGGAATGATGGGCGTGGGAGGGGACTAGTTGCCCTCCAATCACTTTTGACTATTAAAAAGGGCACTAGCCCTTTAAATTTCCAATAGAATGAGCCTTTTTGAAGTTTCTAAGACAAAGCCTTCTATAAAAACCTTATATGCCCCAAGGGCATTACTTAAAACCCTTGCGCTGAGGGTTGTGGGGGAATCTCCTCCTCAAAAACCTACTTTCTATCTGGAAATCAAATATGTTGAACAAAATGGCTATGTCACAATTTTGATTGGATGTGTTTGGGGGAAAGATTGACAACACCTTCTATAAAAACTTTATATAAAAACTTTAAAATCCTTGCCCTGAGGGTTGTGGGGGAGTGTCCTCCTCAAAAAGATATTTTCTCTCTAGGAATCAATTGCACTTAACAAAATGGCTACCTCACAAATTTGATTGGATGTGTTTGGGAG
The DNA here is from genome assembly GCF_049724085.1 of Artemia sp. Qi Xiang Cuo. Lineage (NCBI taxonomy): Eukaryota > Metazoa > Arthropoda > Branchiopoda > Anostraca > Artemiidae > Artemia > Artemia sp. Qi Xiang Cuo. The sequence goes on along the minus strand of NC_142796.1, from coordinate 78,489,093 downwards.
AATGATGGGCGTGGGGAGGGGTAGTTGCCCTCCAATCACTTTCGACTATTAAAAAGGGCACCAGCTCTTTGAATTTCCAATCGAATGAGCCTGTTTTGAAGTTTCTACGACAACGCCTTCTATAAAAACCTTATATGCCCCCAGGGCATAAGTAGTAATCAATGTTATACTTTGCTTGCGTGTATACGAATTACCATGTTATTCTATAGAAGCTCTACACCTTTTCAAAGAGAGTGAGTATCCTCTCACATGGCCTTATGTTCCTTCCATGCTATTCTACGTCCCTTCCATTGTTATTCTATGAGACCTCTACACGTGATTAAACACGTTATGAAACTACGTGCTATTTGCTTATGCCCTGTTGGTACCATTCCAAACGAGTGGGGATTCCCCTCCGGTTCCTAAACATTGCAAAAAAGATAGCAGTATGAACGGGGATTCCCCGCACAAATTTGTTTCAACTTCAAGTTTTTCAACCAGACTGGTTATTAGGAAAGGTTTTCAGAGGCCCTTCGTTCAGAGGCCCTTTGTTCAGAGGCTCTGTGGCCCTTCGTTCCCCCTTTTATGAGGGCAGGGGAGGGGGGTTCAATTTGGGAGGGAAAACCAAAAATACTCAGACTCAAAAATAAACGGGATCTGCCTCAAGAGCAAGGCTCAGAGGCCCCTCCTTCCTCCATTTCTGAGGGCAGGGGAAGGGGGGTCAATTGTGGAGGGAAAACCAAAAATACTCAGAATCGAAAATAAACGAGATCTGCCTCAAGGGGAAGGCTCAGAGGCCCTTCGTTCCCCCATTTCTGAGAGCAGGGGAGGGTGGATTTCTTTCGTTGAAATGCAAGAGTTGGAATATTTCAGTAGTGTTTTGTTGTGCTTTACCTTGTCACAGTTACATTCTCTTGATTTTTCAAAGTTCATTTTGGATATCTTCCTTGAAATGCAAGAGTTGGAATATTTCAGTAGTGTCTTGTCGTGGTTTACCTTGTCACAGCTACATTCTCATGATTTTTCAAAGTTCATTTTGGATTTCTTTCGTTGAAATGCAAGAGTTTGAATATTTCAGTAGTGACTTGTTGCGCTTTACCTTGTCACAGTTACATTCTCTTAATTTTTCGAAGTTCATTTCGAATTTCTGTCGTAAAATGCAAGAGTTGGAATATTTCAGTAGTGTTTTGTTGTGCTTTACCTTGTCACAGTTATATTCTCTTAATTTTTCAAAGTTCATTTTGAATTTCTTTCGTGAAATGCAAGAATTGGAATATTTCAGTAGTGTCTTGTCGTGGTTTACCTTGTCACAGCTACATTCTCATGATTTTTCAAAGTTCATTTTGAATTTCTTTCGTTGAAATGCAAGAGTTGGAATATTTCAGTAGTGTTTTGTTGTGCTTTATCTTATCACAGTTACATTCTGTTGATTTTCATAGTTCATTTTGAATTTCTTTCATTGAAATGCCAGAGTTGGAATATTTCAGTGGTGTTTTGTTGTGCTTTACCTTGTCACAGTTACATTCTCTTGATTTTTCAAAGTTCATTTTGGATTTCTTCCTTGAAATGCAAGAGTTGGAATATTTCAGTAGTGTCTTGTCCTGGTTTACCTTGTCACAGCTACATTTTCCTGATTTTTCAAAGTTCATTTTGGATTTCTTTCGTTGAAATGCAAGAGTTGGAATATTTCAGTTGGAATATTAAGAAACAAGAGTTGGAATATTAATGAATCCTAAATCCTTTGGAAACAGCCTCTATTTTCTGTCCGTTTTTAAGTTTTGATGTTGCTCCTTACTTTCAGTTGAAGAAACGATATTCCAATTCTTGCATTTCAATGAAAGAAATTCAAAATCAACTATGAAAATCAACAGAACGTAACTGTGACAAGGTAAAGCACAACAAAACACTACTGAAATATTCCAACTCTTGCAATTCACGACAGAAATTCAAAATGAACTTCGAAAAATCAAGAGAATGTAACTGTGACAAGGTAGAGCACAACAAGTCACTACTGAAATATTCCAACTCTTCCATTTCAACGAAAGAAATCCGAAATGAACTTTGAAAAATCATGAGAATGTCGCTGTGACAAGGTAAACCACGACAAGACACTACTGAAATATTCCAATTCTTGCATTTCACGAAAGAAATTCAAAATGAACTTTGAAAAATTAAGAGAATGTAACTGTGACAAGGTAAAGCACAACAAAACACTACTGAAATATTCCAACTCTTGCATTTCAATGAAAGAAATTCAAAATGAACTATGAAAATCAACAGAATGTAACTGTGACAAGGTAAAGCACAACAAAACACTACTGAAATATTCCAACTCTTGCATTTCACGACAAAATTTCAAAATGAACTTCGAAAAATCAAGAGAATGTAACTGTGACAAGGTAAAGCACAACAAGTCACTACTGAAATATTCCAACTCTTGCATTTCAACGAAAGAAATCCGAAATGAACTTTGAAAAATCATGAGAATGTAGCTGTGACAAGGTAAACCACGACAAGACACTAATGAAACATTCCAACTCTTGCATTTCACTAAAAAAATTCAAAATGAACTTTGAAAAATTAAGAGAATGTAACTGTGACAAGGTAAAGCACAACAAAACACTACTTAAATATTCCAACTCTTGCATTTCAATGAAAGAAATTCAAAATGAACTATGAAAATAAACAGAATGTAACTTTGACAATGTAAAGCACAACAAAACACTACTGAAATATTCCAACTCTTGCATTTCACGACAGAAATTCAAAATGAACTTCGAAAAATTAAGAGAATGTAACTGTGACAAGGTAAAGCACAACAAGTCACTACTGAAATATTCCAACTCTTGTATTTCAACGAAATAAATCCAAAATGAACTTTGAAAAATCATGAGAATGCAGCTGTGACAAGGTAAACCACAACAAGACACTACTGAAATATTCCAATTCTTGCATTTCACGAAAGAAATTCAAAATGAACTTTGAAAAATTAAGAGAATGTAACTGTGACAAGGTAAAGCACAACAAAACACTACTGGAATATTCCAACTCTTGCATTTCAATGAAAGAAATTCAAAATGAACTATGAAAATCAACAGAATGTAACTGTGACAAGGTAAAGCACAACAAAACACTTCTGAAATATTCCAACTCTTTCATTTCAACGAAAGAAATTCGAAATGAACTTTGAAAAATCATGAGAATGTAGCTGTGACAAGGTAAACCACGAAAAGACACTACTGAAATATTCCAATTCTTGCATTTCACGAAAGAAATTCAAAATGAACTTTGAAAAATTAAGAGAATGTAACTCTGACAAGGTAAAGCACAACAAAACACTACATAAAATATTCCAACTCTTGCATTTCAATGAAAGAAATTCAAAATGAACTATGAAAATCAACAGAATGTAACTGTGACAAGGTAAAGCACAACAAAACACTACTGATATATTCCAACTCTTGCATTTCACGACAGAAATTCAAAATGAACTTCGAAAAATCAAGAGAATGTAACTGTGACAAGGTAAAGCACAACAAGTCACTACTGAAATACTCCAACTCTTGCATTTCAACGAAATAAATCCAAAATGAACTTTGAAAAATCATGAGAATGTAGCTGTGACAAGGTAAACCACGACAAGACACTACTGAAATATTCCAATTCTTGCATTTCATGAAAGAAATTCAAAATGAACTTTGAAAAATTAAGAGAATGTAACTGTGACAAGGTAAAGCACAACAAAACACTACTGAAATATTCCAACTCTTGCATTTCAATGAAAGAAATTCAAAATGAACTATGAAAATCAACATAATGTAACTTTGACAAGGTAAAGCACAACAACACATTACTGAAATATTCCAACTCTTGCATTTCACGACAGAAATTCAAAATGAACTTCGAAAAATCAAGAGAATATAACTGTGACAAGGTAAAGCACAACAAGTCACTACTGAAATATTCCAACTCTTGCATTTCAACGAAAGAAATCCGAAATAAACTATGAAAATCATGAGAATGTAGCTGTGACAAGGTAAACCACGACAAGACACTACTGAAATATTCCAACTCTTGCATTTCAAGGAAGAAATCCAAAATGAACTTTCAAAAATCATGAGAATGTAGCTGTGACAAGGTAAACCACGACAAAACACTACTGAAATATTCCAAATCTTGCATTTCAACGAAAGAAATTCAAAATGAACTATGAAAATCAACAGAATGTAACTGTGACAAGGTAAAGCACAACAAAACACTACTGAAATATTTCAGCTCTTGCATTTCACGACAGAAATTCAAAATGAACTTCGAAAAATCAAGAGAATGTAACTGTGACAAGGTACAGCACAACAAGTCACTACTGAAATATTCCAACTCTTGCATTTCAACGAAAGAAATCCAAAATGAGCTTTGAAAAATCATGAGAATGTAGCTGTGACAAGGTAAACTAAGACAAGACACTACTGAAATATTCCCATTCTTGCATTTCACGAAAGAAATTCAAAATGAACTTTGAAAAATTAAGAGAATGTAACTGTGACAAGGTAAAGCAAAACAAAACACTACTGAAATATTCCAACTCTTTCATTTCAATGAAAGAAATTCAAAATGAACTATGAAAATCAACAGAATGTAACTTTGACAAGGTAAAGCACAACAAAACACTACTGAAATATTCCAACTCTTGCATTTCACGACAGAAATTCGAAATGAACTTCGAAAAATTAAGAGAATGTAACTGTGACAAGGTAAAGCACAACAAGTCACTACTGAAATATTCCAACTCTTGCATTTCAACGAAAGAAATCCGCCCTCCCCTGCTCTCAGAAATGGGGGAACGAAGGGCCTCTGAGCCTTGCCCTGGAGGCAGATCCCATTGATTTTCGATTCTGAGCTATTTTCGGTTTTCCCTCCAAAATTGACCCCCCCCCTCCCCTGCCCTCAGAAATGGGGGAACGACGGGCCGCCGTGCCGTCCCCTTGCGGCCGATCCCGTTTAATTTCGATTCTGAGTATTTTTGGTTTTCCCTCCAAAATTGACCCCCCCCCCTCCCCGGACCTCAGAAATTGGGGAAGGAAGGGACTCTGGGCCTTGCCCTTGAGGCAGATCTCGTTTATTTTTTATTCTGAGTTTGTTTGTTGTCCCTTCCAAATTTGACCCCCCCCTCCTCTGCCCGCAGAAATTGTGGACCGAGGGGCTTCTGGGCCATGCCTTTGAGGCAGATCCCATTTATTTTCAATTCTGAGTTTTTTTGGTTTTCCCTCAAATAGACCCTTCACGTTAAAAAATTATCCAATCACTAATTACCCCTTTTTTGCAAATGTCAATCAATGAATTCCGATTGTAAAAGCGTGTTTAATCATGTTACCTAACCCACAGTACAGCAATTTGATATGCGTAGCCTACTGCCAGGAACCAGTGGGGGGATCCTTGCTCGTAATTGCTAATCACCTTAACCCTTTTATCCATTGTCAAGTACATGTTCCAAAAATATTTTTTTCAGAGATTTCACGTTAAAAAATTATCCAATCACTAATTACCCCTTTTTGCAAATGTCTATCAAACGCCAAGGAACGTAATCTCACCAAACACGTCAAACTGTTTCCACAGACTTCAAAAATGGAACTGGGGATAACACATGGGTGATTGACAGATTTCCCTAAAAAACCTTTCCTAATAACCAGTCTGGTTGAAAAACTTGAAGTTGAAACAAATATGTGCGGGGAATCCCCATTTATACTGCTATCTTTTTTGCAATGTTTAGGAACAGGAGGGGAATCCCCACTCGTTTGGAATGGTACCAACAGGGCATAAGCAAATAACAAGTAGTTTCATATCGTGTTTAATCACTTGTAGAGGTCCCATAGAATAACAATGGAAGGGACATAGAATAGCATGGAAGGAACATAAGGCCATGTGAGAGGATACTCACTCTCTTTGAAAAGGTGTAGAGCTTCTATAGAATAACATGGTAATTCGTATACACGCAAGCAAAGCATAACATTGATTATCTCACAATTTTGATTGGATGTGTTTGGCGGAATGATGGGCGTAGGGGGGGGGCTAGTTGCCCTCCAATCACTTTAGACTATCAAAAAGGGCTCTAGCTCTTTGAATTTCCAATCGAATGAGCCTGTTTTGAAGTTTCTACGACAACGCCTTCTATAAGAACCTTATATGCCCCCAGCGCATAACTTAAAACCCTTGCCCCTGAGGGTTGTGGGGGAGTGTCCTCCTCAAAAACACATTTTCTATTTGGAAATCAACTACGCTGAACAAAATGGCTATCTCAAAATTTTGATTAGATGTGTTTGGGGTACTGCTTGGCGTGAGGGGGGGGGGGCTAGTTGCCCTCCAATAACTTTCGACTATTAAAAAGGGCACTAGAACTCTCGATTTCCAATCGAATGAACCCCTTTTGAAGTCTCTACGATGACCCCTTCTATATGAAGTGCCCTGCTTTAAAGAAAAAAAAATAATAAACTGTACATTGTGTCAACATTGATCTTATATGCCCTCAGGACATAACTTAAAACCCTTGCCCTGAGGGTTCTGGGTGAGTGTCCTCCTCAAAAAGATATTTTCTATGAGGAAATCAAATACGCTGAACAAAATGGATGTCTCATTATTTTGATTAGATGTGTTTGGGGGAATTATGGGCGTGGAGGGGGGGGGTTAGTTGCCCTCCAATCACTTTCGACTATTAAAAAGTTTACTACCCACTCCAACTTCCAATCGAATGAGCCCTTTTTGAAGCTTCTACGACAACTTCTTCGATACGAAGTACCCGGGTATGGAGGAAAAAACAACAAAAAAAACACATTGTGCCCACATCGTTCTTTACTGAGGCAGCGCGAGCGTGTTGCCTATGATGAATATCGTTAAACGGAAAGTCTGAAACGTTATGCTCTAGCCTATTTGGAACTCAATAATTTTGTTCAGGCTGTGATTGTCAGCATCTGGCTCTTGTTGCTCAACGTTTGAGCCTACAAACCGTATGCTGCTTTTCAATAGTGATATTTATAAGGTTTGTGAAGTCAAAGAAACTAATTTAACAACTGATCTAGTCGATGTAGATAGTATCCTAGCCTCTTTTGAGTCTTAAGTCCCTTAGTGCATTATGGATCTAAGTGCGTTTCTTTTTTTTCTTTTTTTTTTCACTTGAACGATGAAAAAATGTGTTGATTTGTCATAAGTGTTCTCTCGGTTAGCCCTGCCCCTTTCTCCTTTTTTTCATAATGATCGGTTTTTAGCTGCTTGTATTATTACATTTTTGGATTATGAAGACTTTTGTATTAGCCCGATTCTCCGATTTCTTTTTCAGGCCTTACTGTAATTATAAAGTTAATTTTAAATAATGTATTGCAACTGTACCAACAAATTTTTTGCGATAAAAACCAAAGATATTGTATGTCTTCATCTTGTGGTTGTTACTAGTATTGACCAGCGTATCCATAGGAGTAGCTGTATTAAGTTAAAAGGTTAATAAAATGAGTTCACAGCTGTTTAACCATTATGACGTATAAACCTGCAGCTAAAAGCAGATGAATTTTGCGGATCACGCCAAAATGTTCTTCTTCCATGAAAGCAGAGCAGGAGGAACCAAGGGTAAGCAAGCAAGGTAAAAGCAGAGTTAGATTAGGGGCAAAACTTTTTCTGACTTCAGCACGAAAGAAACCCTTTCTTTCCTGAAAACACTCTAAGTTGGGAAAGCGATAGTACAGATGCTGAAAGTTAAATGATGTGTGCAAGTGCTCAATGATAAAAAATGCTAATCCCTATACCCTCCTACAGGCATATGAATTCGATCGTAAAATGCATAAATATTTATTTGTATATGGTATTTCAGATTTTCATTGACCTTGAATTATTGTTTTAACTTATTTTCATCAATATTCAAATTATTTTGTTTTTCAAAAATTAATCTGGAGTTCATTTTTGAGGTTTGTTTTTGAATTTGAACGCCAAGAACTGAGGAAATCCGATTCAGAGCTTAGGCTAATGTTTCTGATTCTGAGCGATAACAGAATAAAATTTATTTAATTTGTAAATATATAAATAAAATTTCAGCATATAAATAAGAAATTATATCGAAATATATCAGATTTTTAAAAGTTTAAAAAAAAGAGAAAACACTTAAATTGTATTTTTTTTTCAGTAAAGTGCAAATTATGTTCTGGTTTGAATTTTTGAATGTAATTCTATAAGTTTAGGAATAGTTTTAACACACGAAAGCAATTTGACTCTCGTTTTTTAGTTTATCAGGTTCCAATATGGGCTAGACGTGTCCGCAACAATAGCTTACACCAATTAAGTTTAATAATTTAGATATGGGGTTGGAACCATTTCTTTCCTGAAAACGATCTAGGCTGGGAAAGAGAAAGTAAAGTAGAGATACTATAAGTGACATGACGTGAGGTAGTGCTCAATAGTAAAAATATTTTCCCCTATACTCTCACACAATTATTTGCCTTCGATCAAGGAATGTATAAATATTTATTTGTGTGTGATATTTTAATTTTTTAGTTAGTTTGAACTATTTTTTAGCCTATTTTCATTAATATTTCAGTTATTTTTTATTTGCAAAAATTAACCTTGAGTTTACTTTTCAGGTTTAATCTAGAATTTGAACGCCACGAACTGAGCAAACCTAATTCAGAACCCAACATGTTTCTGAAAGTTCTACTTGTAACACTCTCGGGTTGACCACGAGAGGAAAAACGGTTTGCGGTGGATTCTTGGTAAACCCGGATTTCTGAAAACTCATGGTGTAAAGCTGGGATCCGTAGTATCAAAACAAGGCTTTTGGTAGTTGTAACTGAATGTCTACTAAACTATTCATCAATTGCAGAAAGCTGACACGCCGTTTTTCGCGAGAAGACAAGAATCGGTTAGACATGGAAAGTGAATCCGGAACTCTAGTGGAAAGTGATTTTGGATAGTGTTTTTTTGGTACTAAAGTCAAATTATTATGCTCATTACTTTAACAAAACTTTCAGTTTTGACTTTTGTCTTCATGTTACTATTATTTACTTCAAGAAATCAAAAGAATTTTTGAAAATCATACAAGACAATAATTGAGACGAATTACTAGTACTGCTCTATAAATGATCAGTTTTTGAATACTTTGATTTTTCTATCGTTGTTTGTAACTATCCAGTGTAATTTCCACTAGTCTGTCTTATAGTCTGTCTAGCATGTCTAGTCTAGTATGTCGAAGCTAGCTTCGCTTTCAATTGGTTTTTCGCGACTGGTGATTTTTTGCCGCTAAGACCTGTGTTACCACATGGGCTTGTTTTCCGCTTCGTGGGCTTGTTTTAGCCGTCAGGGGAGGGCTGAATTTTGGAGTGGACATGGGGCGGGAACGTGGGCATTTTTTTTAATGGGCTTATTTTTGGCTTATTTTGACTGAAAGTTCGGAACCGTACAAAAATTCCAAAATCACTGTGGCTCAGCCGTGGCTCTACATCAAAGCGACAAGAACCCTCCTATAACCCATAGAACTTTATCTATTCTGTATTGCTTCCCATCTAGGGAATGTATTTCCGCAAGGCTGACATGGCTCTGTGTTTTAGGTCTTAGGTTAAGATGCAAGCAGAATAGTGCTAATTTAAGGGAATATACTTGTGAAGTTTCTGATTCTAATTGCTACAAGGAATTTCATTGCTGCTTGGATTGAGGCAAGACTTAAATTTAATAAAGATCTATCCTTTTTTTTATACATATTTGACAGATCTCCTGGCCCAACTTTTTTGTGGTCTAAGCTAGCCTAAGTCTAGAATTTGGGTTGCTGCGAAAAACTCAGGTTAGAAAACAATTCATACTTTGTAATATGCAGATTAGCCTAGTTGTAATGGTGCACACCTAGAGAAGGAAATAAGTTAAGAATACAATTCATATTTGATAATATACGGAAATAATTGTTGCTAATATCTTGCTTGTGGCCCTGTTATACATTACCCCCAGGGCCTTCCTCTTAATGTGCAAATACATAACTGAAATTCGTTCAGTATACCATTAAATTTAATCAACTGTGACAAAAGAAGAACCATAAAAAAAGGATGGGTGACAGAATGCTCTGGTAATATATAATTTGGATATATTCTTGCAAATTAGGGGGGGGAGTTAGGGGTAAAGTATATCTGGGATGCATGCGATATGCGTTAGCTACTGTAATTGATACTTTTTAACTGCAAGTTTACTAAACTTTACCTTCCCCCCCCCCCCCATAAGGTGAAGATATATAGTCTGAAGTATATATGGCAAAATTCTAGACAGCTAGTTTTTGCTATCTTAGGAAAGGGTTAGGTTACGAAAATGAAACTTTTTGAGATGGGTTTACAGACTAAAGTATGTCCTGGAAAAATGTTTTGAAGTAGCTAATTCATCTCTACTCCCTTTTCCTATAGAGGGCACTGACTTTTGATGACCTTTAAAAAATTCTTTCTTTTATAAAAGTGAAACCTTGCAGAACAGATCTTCTGTTTAAAAAAAGTAAAAGAGAAGTGTTTTCAGCCTCACAACTTTGCTCAATCCAAATCTGTGAAGTTTCAGAGATGTGTAAATACATTTCCTAAATTTAGGAAAAAACCTTTGATATAGCTTAAAATTCTACTCTAATAAAAGGAATTGTATTTTTGAACTAAAACCAGAGAAAAGGAAACTCAAAATTAAGGTATGATGTTGTTTTGTCAAAATTTTAAGACTTAGAAATAAGAAAGGGGTTGACATAGTAGAATGGCAATACTTTCCCTGAGTATGTTTTTGGCCCTGGATTCATCACTGAGTTTTGTTTTTTTATTACGGACATACGGACATGAGTTCCTGATTGAACTGGCAAAATATAAACTTTCAGACACACAGAAGAGTGACATCAAAATACGGTGTTCGGTGCTCCTGAAAACTGAGGCTAATACGGTGCTTAAATGAATGCCCCGTGCCCTGGATTCGCTCCTCAAACTGAAATTTTTATTCCCTCTGATTTGCTTGTCTCAGTTTCGACCCCAATGTGGAGACTTGCTATTGAGTATTGTCACTACCACCGATCTCAGTACCTTGGAGAATCAGTGGAGGAAACTGTTGGACGTTAATTGGTCATTTGTGCGTGGAAGAACAATCCCAAAGGACTCCTTTCAGTTCTCGATAGTTGTCCTACATCATCTTGATGAAGTTGGGGCATCTCCTTTTGGTAAGTTAGCCAGGTGGGTATTGGCCCTGTTGAGTTTGCCAATTAGCAATTTGATAGTCGAACGGTTCTTTTCTATGATTAATTAAAACAAACTTTTTCCAAAAAATAAGTTTTTAAAAGCAAAGTAAAGAACCCCACTAAACAAAAAATTATCAAGAATAAAATAAAATAATCTACCAAGCTTGAAACAACCACAAATCAGCATCGATAAAAAAATGAAACCCAAAACGAAAAGAAATTACAATAAATAACAAGAGTCAAATTCAAAATGAGCAGAAATTAACATAAGTTGGGCTCAAAACCCCTATGCGCTCCCAAGGCCAGAACAAAATTTGCACTTTACTGAAAAAACAATAAATGTTTTTACTTTTATAACTTTAATAAATCAAATAATTTTAACATTTTGATTACTAAATATCATTATATAATGTATTACGGTAATTACTTGGCTAAAAAAAAACAAAAAAAAAACTGTCTTCCTACTTTAGTAACTGAAATAAATGAGCACTTGAACAAGGTCTATACCCTACTCATCCATCCAGTTCCCCAGGACAAAATAGTATATCCAATTCGACAATCCGGAAATAAAGTCCAAAAGAGAGCAAAATCAGTATCAATAAGTATACATCAATGTTCCGAAACGAAGCTATAACACCTTAAATCTACAATAACATTATATTCCTAGGGTAATCACTACAGATCGGGGCTCATCAGATGAAAACTCATTGCCTAAATTGATTTCGGCGCTTAAATTTCATTACCCAGGCAATATGAGCGCGCCATGCCATAATCTGGCATACCCCTATGTAGTGACACCTATGGAATAAACATAAACAAAATTCAAAATATCCAAAAAATAAAAATATATACCCCAGAAAATGCACTGACAATGCACATTCATTTGTATTTTTTCAGTAAAGCGCAAATTTTGTTCTGGCCTTGGGAAGGCATAGGGGTTTTTTGCCCCTGATGGGCGTGGGGGGGGCTAGTTGCCCTCCAATCACTTTTGACTATTAAAAAGGGCACTAGTCCTTTGAATATTCAATCGAATCAGCTGTTTTTGAAGTTTCTACAACAACGCCTTCTATAAAAACATTATATGCCCCCTGGGCATAACTTAAAACCCTTACCCTGAGGGTTGTGGGGGAGTATCTTCCTCAAAAACATATTTTCTATCTGTAAATCAAATACGCTGAACAAAACGGCTATCTCAAAATTTTTATTGGATTTGTTTGGGGGAAGGATGAGCGTGGGGGGCTGCTAGTTGCCCTCCAATCACTATCGACTATTAAAAAGGGCACTAGCCCTTTGAATTTCCAAATCGAATTAGCCTTTTTTGAAGTTTCTACGACAACGCCTTCTATAAAAACCTTATATGCCCCCAGGGCATAACTTAAAACCCTTGCGCTGAGGGTTGTGGGGGAGTTTCCTTCTCAAAAACATATTTTCTATCTTGAAATCAAGTACGCTGAACAAAATGGCTATCTAAAAATTTTGATTGAATGTGTTTGGGGTATTGATGGGCGGGGGGGTGGGGCTAGTTCCCCTCCAATCAGTTGCGACTATTAAGAAGGGAACTAGGCCTTTGAATTTCCAATCGAATGAGCCTGTTTTAAAGTTTCTACGACAACATCCTCTTATAAAAACCTTATATGTCCCCAAGGCATAATATAAAACCCTTGCCCTGAGGGTTCTGGGCGAGTGTCCTCCTTAAAAATATATTTTCTATCTGAAAATCAACTATGCTACGCTGAACAAAATGGCTATCTCAAAATTCTGATTGGATGTGTTTGGGGGAATGATGGGCGGGGGGGATAGTTACCCTCCAATCACTTTCAAGTGTTAAAAAGGGCACTAGCCCTTTGAATTTCCAATCGAATGGGCCTGTTTTGAAGTTTCTACGACAACGCCTTGTATAGAAACCTTATAAGCCCCCAGAGTGTAACTTAAAACCTTTGCCCTGAGGGTTGTGGGGGAGTGATCTCCTCAAAAACATAATTTCTATCTGGAAATCAACTACACTGAACAAAATGGCTATCTCAAAGTTTTGATTGTATGTGTTTTGGAGAATGATGGGCGTGGGGGGGGGCTAGTTGCCCTCAAATCACTTTCGACCACTAAAAAGGGTACTAGCCATTTGAATTTCCAATCGAATTAGCATTTTTTTAATTTTCTACGACACCGACTTCTATAAAAACCTTATATGCCTCCACGGCAAAACTTAAAACCCATGCCCTGAGGGCTCTGGGGGAATGTCCTTCTCAAAAACATATTTTTTATCTGGAAATCAACTACGCTGAACAAAATGACTATCTCAAAATTTTGATGGGTTGTGTTGGGGGGAATGAAGGGCGTGGGGGAGGGGCTAGTTCCCCTCCAATCAGTTGCGACTCTTAAGAAGGGAACTAGGCCTTTGAATTTCCAATCGAATGAGCCTGTTTTAAAGTTTCTACGACAACATCCTCTTATAAAAACCTTATATGTCCCCAAGGCATAATATAAAACCCTTGCCCTGAGGGTTCTGGGCGAGTGTCCTCCTGAAAAATATATTTTCTATCTGAAAATCAACTATGCTACGCTGAACAAAATGGCTATCTCAAACTTCTGTTTGGTTGTGTTGGGGGGAATGCTGGGCGGGGGGTATAGTTACCCTCCAATCACTTTCAATTGTTAAAAAGGGCACTAGCTCTTTGAATTCCAAATCTAATGAGCCTGTTTTGAAGTTTCTACGACAACGCCTTCTATAAAAACCTTATATGCCCCCAGGGCATAACTTAAAACCTTTGCCCTGAGGGTTGTGGGGGAGTGAACTCCTCAAAAACATATTTTCTATCTGAAAATCAACTACGCTGAACAAAATGACTATTTCAAAATTTTGATTGGATGTGTTTGGGGGAATGATGGGCGTGGGGGGGGGTTAGTTGCCGTCCAATCACTTTCGACTATTAAAAAGGGCACTAGCCCTTTGAATTTCCAATCGAATGAGACTTTTTTGAATTTTCTACGACAACACCTTGTATAAAGACCTTATATGCCCCCAGGGAATAACTTAAAACCCTTGCCCTAACGGCTTTGGGGGAGTCTCCTCCTCAAAAATGTATTTTCTATCTGGATCTCAACTCCACTGAACAAAATGGCTATCTCAAATTTTGTTTGGATGTGTTTGGGGGAATGAAGGGCGTGGGGGAGGGGGGAGTTCCCCTCCAATCAGTTGCGACTCTTAAGAAGGGAACTAGGCCTTTGAATTTCCAATCGAATGAGCCTGTTTTAAAGTTTCTACGACAACATCCTCTTATAAAAACCTTATGTCCCCAAGGCATAATATAAAACCCTTGCCCTGAGGGTTCTGGGCGAGTGTCCTCCTTAAAAATATATTTTCTATCTGAAAATCAACTATGCTACGCTGAACAAAATGGCTATCTCAAAAGTCTGTTTGGCTGTGTTGGGGGGAATGATGGGCGGGGGGGCTAGTTACCCTCCAATCACTGTCAATTGTTAAAAAGGGCACTAGCTCTTTGAATTCCAAATCTAATGAGCCTGTTGTGAAGTGTCTAAGACAACGCCTTCTATAAAAACCTTATATGCCCCCAGGGCATAACTTAAAACCTTTGCCCTGAGGGTTGTGCGGGAGTGAACTCCTCAAAAACATATATTATATCTGAAAATCAACTCCGCTGACCAAAATGACTATCTCAAAATTATGATTGTCTGTGTTTTGGGGATGGATGGGCGTGGGGGGGCTATGTGCCTTCCACTCCTTATTGACTATTAAAAAAGGCACAATCCCTTTGAATTTCCAAATCGAATGAGCCTGTTTTGAATTTTCTACCACAACGCCTTATACTAAGGCCTTATGTACCCCCAGCAAAGAACTTAAAGGTCATGCCCTAGGAGATCTGGGGGAGTGTCCTTCTCAAAAACACATTTCCTATGTTGAAATAAACTAAACTAAACAAATTAGCTATCTCAAAATTTTGACTGGAGGTGTTTGGGGGAATGATGGGCGTGGGGGGGGGGCTAGTTCCCCTCCAATCAGTTGCGACTCTTAAGAAGGGAACTAGGCTTTTGAATTTCCAATCGAATGAGCCTGTTTTAAAGTTTCTACGACAACATCCTCTTATAAAAACCTTATATGTCCCCAAGGCATAATATAAAACCCTTGCCCTG
Organism: Artemia sp. Qi Xiang Cuo; assembly: GCF_049724085.1. Classification (NCBI taxonomy): domain Eukaryota; kingdom Metazoa; phylum Arthropoda; class Branchiopoda; order Anostraca; family Artemiidae; genus Artemia; species Artemia sp. Qi Xiang Cuo. Next base: position 78,473,756 of record NC_142796.1, on the reverse strand, counting down.
AGGGTTCTGGGCGAGTGTCCTCCTGAAAAATATATTTTCTATCTTAAAATCAACTATGCTACGCTGACCAAAATGGCTATCTCAAAATTCTGATTGGATGTGTGGGGGGGAATGCTGGGCGGGGGGCATAGGGACCCTCCAATCACTGTCAAGTGTTAAAAAGGGCACTAGCTCTTTGAATTCCAAATCTAATGAGCCTGTTTTGAAGTTTCTACGACAACGCCTTCTATAAAAACCTTATATGCCCCCAGGGCATAACTTAAAACCTTTGCCCTGAGGGTTGTGGGGGAGTGAACTCCTCAAAAACATATTTTCTATCTGAAAATCAACTACGCTGAACAAAATGACTATTTCAAAATTTTGAATGGATGTTTTTGGGGGAATGATGGGCGTGGGGGGGCGAGTGGACCTCCAATCACTTGGGGCTATTATACAGGTCACTAGCCCATTGAATGTCCACTCGAATGAGCCAGTTTTGAAGTTTCTACGACAAAACCTTCAATAAAAACCTTATATGCCCCCAGGACCTAACTTAAACCCCTTGCCCGGAGGGTTGTGGGGGGTGTCCTCCTCAAAAACACATTTTGATCTGGAAATCAAATACGCTGAACAAAATGGCTATCTCACAATTTTGATTGGATGTGTTTGGGTTAACGATGGGCGTAGGGGGGGGGGGTCTAGTTGCCCTCCAATCACTTTGGACTATTAAAAAGGGCACTAGCCCTTTGAATTTCCAATCGAATGAGCCTGTTTTGAAGTTTCGACAACACCTTCTATAAAAACCTTATATGGCCCCAGGCCATAACTTAAAACCCTTTCCCCAAGGGTTGTGGGGCAGTGTCCTCCTAAAAAAGATATTTTCTATCTGGAAATCAGCTACGCTTACAAACTGCATATCTCAAAAGTTTGATTGGATGTGTTTGGGGGAATGATGGGCGTGGGGGGTCTAGTTGCCCTCCAATCACTTTTGACTATTAAAAAGGGCACTAGCCCTTTGAATTTCCAATCGAATGAGCCTGTTTTGAAGTTTATACCATAACACCTTCTATAAAAACCTTAGGGGAGACCAGCTCACCTTCACCACAGCCCAGGTTCGTCATTTCAAAATTACTCGAACACATAGTGTTCAAAACCCGGGAAACTTTGCCAATGGAAGAGCCATCTACTAGCGATACTTTATTAGTGCAGAGAATTTGCCTTCAGTTGTAAGTAAATTTTTTTAAAAATTGGTATATTTTTTTCCTGCAGAATGCTATATTTTATGTCTTAGAAAAAAAGCTATTCAAGAGCTATTTTAAAAGATTTGGTAATTTTCTGTCACCAAGTATATATCAGTTTATGCTACAACTCTCCTAAAAAGTATTTGGCACCATCTATCAAGAGTTAGAGATTAGATCAAAACTTCATGTAGATGACCCTTTGCCCAAGTTTGCCACAAATTTCCTGCTCAGGTTCGCCAGGCTAGGGTATGGCAAACCATGGCTGGTGAACCTGGGCCGGTGAGCTTTCATTTTGCTTTCATTGTAGTATTTTGTTATGTGTTGTTGTACTATTCTGTATTTTACTAGTTCTGTATTTTTCAGAAATATTGTGTATTTTACTAGTAATATTCTGTATTTTACTAGCCCATCTAAATGAAGAGTTGTTACTGGCAATAATAATAGGATAAAAACAATTGGATCGAGTCAATTTGCATGCCCAGAAGTTGCGACATTGATTCGAAATTTAAGAGTTTGTTATGTTGATGTAACATTCGACAAAGAATATTGAGACGAAACGTATTACCTTGAGGTTACTACGTAAAAAAGACCTCTTGAAATTTTATTTGATCTTTCAAGCTCAGAACACATTATATTTCTGTTAAAAACAAACTGGGCAATCCAACTAACATATTCTAAAGTTTTAAGTAGTCAATGTTGTTTCCTTGCCAAAAATAAGTAAGTTATACATCATGGCAAAAGACAAGGCTAAAAACTTTGAAAAATTTAAGACTGGACATGTAGGGTAAACTTCTTCTGCAAAAATCTTCAATGTTACATCAAGCATATTGGTGCCCTATTCTGTATTTTACTAACAGTATATTTTCTTTTGTTTTCAGACATCATGCGAACGCCAAAGCCTGCTACAGAAAGGAAAAAAGGTACGACTGAACCAGAACTGCTTCGTGAAGCTGTGCTAGAAGTCATTGAGAAGCAAGTTCCAAAGGCAACAGCTTCAAGAAAATACCAGATTCCTCATGGAGCCTTAAGAGATTATGTGAAAAGAATCAGCAAGAACGGGCTGGAGGTTAGAAGTTTGCCTCTCTCTTTTTTTTCACCACGATACGCCACTCGTAGAATTTTTACCGACGAACAAGAACGGGCTCTTGTCAAATACCTGCAAATAATATGCCATATGCATTATGGACTATCACCACTCAAGCTCCGTCAACTTTGTTACAAATACGCCACGTCGAAGCAGCTTAAAATTCCAGTTTAATGGACTTGTGGTGAGAAAAATCAAGCTGCGGGAGAGGATTGGTATCGGGGATTTATGCAGCGACACCCCGAGCTTACAATCTGACAGGCAGAAGCTACCAGTCTGGGAAGGGCTACTGCCTTCAACCGCTTTACAGTTCAGCAGTTCTTTAACAATCTTCGGACTCTTTCGATCGTCACTACTTTAGCCCAGACAATATTTGGAACGTCAATGAGACAGGATTATCGACTGTTCACAAGCCAGGCACTGTCATTGCTGAAAAGGGCCAAAGGCAAGTCAGAAAGGTAACGTCTGGCGAAAGAGGGCAGAATATCACGCTTTGTATCTGTGTTAGCGCTATTGGAAATACAGTTCCTCCAATGATGATTTTTCCCAGAAAAACGTGCCCTGATATCCTACTAAAGGGAGCTCCACCAGGGACCATTGGGTTCGGAAATGAAAAAGCTTCTGGATGGATGATGACCGAGCTCTTTGTCATTTGGCTGAACCACTTTATTTGTCAAGTAAAACCAACAAAATCAAAACCAGTTCTTCTTATTTTGGACAATCATATTACCAAATATTCTTGCTATCTGCTTGAGCTGGCTAAGGAAAGCGGTGTTAATATTTTAACCGTGCCCCCACATACGACTCATAAACTGTAGCCTCTGGATCGCTCCGTTATGTTTCCGATTAAGGCATACTACAATCGAGAAGCCGCAGCTTTTATGAGCAGAAACAAATGCAAAACCATAGCCATTGCTAATGTTGCAGAAATTCTTGGTTCATCTTACTTCAAGGCTGTTACTCAAGAAAGCATAATCAGCGGGTTCTGCTGCGCAGGAATTCATCCATTCAACCAAGAAATTTTTCAAGACCATGAATACCTAAGTTCATCCGTTTCCGATAGACCAGAAGTACCGCCACTGGCCCCTTTCAGCTCAGAAGGTAACTCTGCGCGATATTCAGAAGCACCATGTGCAAGTGAACCACCCCTGAGAAACTCGAGTCCAGAACAGCTGCCTGCTACAATGTCTGGTTCTGTTAACGATAGCTATTCAGAAATTATAGATCTTTTCCCATTGCTGAAAGGATTCCCCAGGAAGCAGAAAAGAAGAACTGCAAATAGAAAGAAAACAGAAATCCTAACAGATACTCCAGTAAAAGAAAGAATTCAGCAAGAGGTGGAAAAGAAAAATAAGAAACAAAAAGTGCTAGAAATGAAGAAACTAAGCAAGACAGTTGCGAAGCAATATAAATTTCCAAAACGGAAGCTGTTTTGTGAAGCAGTTGAGTATAAAAGCAGCTCTGAAGATTTTGTAGTTGATTCTGATTGTTGCAGTGACGAGAGTCTGAATGTTGGCGATGTCGAGGCTGAAACTGAAATATCTGGAGAGATTACAGTCGGTGATTTCATTCTCACTGGAATCGATGGGAAAAGAAGTGGGAAAACATACTATATTGCGTCAGTGCTAGAAATCAATGGTGATGATCTTGATGTTAAATTTCTCCAAAAGGTTGAACTAAACAAGATTGTTTATACAGATGAACAGGCTTTTGTAGAGAGACAATCAGTAGAAATTAAACTTGATCAACCCGTCTCATGCGGAGGGACTAAAAGGCAATCAGAAAAGCTGACAATTGGTGTCGATCTTTCCGCATACAATATAAAATGATCAGACAAATGTAATATGAGTTACCTGTATTAAATTTTCTTATACCAATAGCTGATGAGTATTAAACATATTCTTAAATGAAAATGGCTCTTCTGAATTTTTTAAAAGTGGTTTTCAATGCTTGGCGAACCAGAAACGGGGGATGGCGAAGCTCTACCGGGGTCGTACCGGCTGACCATATCTGACCAAGGTCATTGTTCTTTGAATTATGGCTATAACTGATAGGCTAAATAGACTATCAAAATATTTCTTGATGTCCTGAATGTGTAGGTACATTTTTGTTGGAAAAAGTTTACTGTAGGTTGACAAGCATAGTAGAAAAAAATTATTTTCTAAAAAAGTGATGAACGTGGGCGGGTCTCCCCTATATAACCCCAGGGTATAACTTAAAACCCTTGCACCGAGGGTTGTAGGGGAGTGTCCTCCTCAAAAAGAAATTTTCCATCTGGAAATCAGTTACGCTGACAAAATGCCAATCTCAAAATTTTGATTATATGTGTTTGGGGGAATGATGGGCGTGGGGGGGGGGGACTAGTTGCCCTCCAATCACTTTTGACTATTAAAAAGGGCACTAGCCCTTTGAATTTCCAATCGAATGAGGCTTTTTTAAAGTTTCTACGACAACACCTTCTATAAAAACCTTATATACGACCTGGGCATAACTTAAAACCCTTGCTCTGAAGGTCGTGGGGGAATCTCCTCCTCAAAAACACATTTTCTATCTGGAAATCAACTAAACTGAACAAAATGGCTATCTCAAAATTTTGATTGGATGTGTTTGGGGGAACGATGGGCGTGGGGGGGGGCTAGTTGACCTCTAATCACTTTCGACTATTAAAAAGGGCACTAGGCCTTTGAATTTCCAATCGAATGAGCCTGTTTTGAAGTTTCTACGACAACGCCTTCTATGAAAACCTTATATGCCCTCAGGGCATAACTTAAAACCCTTGCCCCGAGGGTTGTAGGGGAGTGTCCTCCTCAAAAAGAAATTTTCCATCTGGAAATCAGTTACGCTGACAAAATGCCTATCTCAAAATTTTGATTATATGTGTTTGGGGGAATGATGGACGTGGGGGGGGGACTAGTTGCCCTCCAATCACTTTTGACTATTAAAAGGGGCAATAGCTCTTTGAATTTCCAATCGAATGAGCCTGTTTTGAAGTTTCTACGACAACGCCTTCTATGAAAACCTTATATGCTCCCAGGGCATAACTTAAAACCCTTGCCCTGAGGGTTGTGGGGGAGTCTCCTCCTCAAAAACCTATTTTCTATCCGGAAATCAAATATGTTAAACAAAATGGCTATCTCACAATTTTGATTGGATGTGTTTGAGGAAAGATGGGTGTGGGGGGGGGGGGGGGCTAGTTTCCCTCCAATCACTTTGGACTATTAAAATGGGCACTAGCCCTTTGAATTTCCAATCGAATGAGGCTTTTTCGAAGTTTCTACGACAACACCTTCTATAAAAACCTTATATGCCCCCAGGTCATAACTTAAAACCCCTGCTCTGAGGGTTGTGGGGGAATATCCTCCTCAAAAACACATTTTCTATCTGGAAATCAGCTACCCTGAACAAAATAGTCATCTCAAAATTTTGATTGAATGTGTTTGGGGGAACGATGGGCTTGGGGGGGGGCTAGTTGCCCTCCAAGCACTTTCGACTATTAAAAATTGCACTAGCCCTTTGAATTTCCAATCGAATGAGCCTGTTTTGAAGTTTCTACGACAACGCCTTCTATAAAAACCTTAGATGCCCCCAGGGCATTGCTTAAAACCCTTGCCCCGATGGTTATGGGGGACTGTCCTCCTCAAAAACATGTTTTCTATGTGGAAATCAACTACGCTGAACAAAATGGCTATTTCAAAATGTTGATAGGATGTGGTTTCGGGAATGACTAGCGTGGGGGGCTAGTTGCCCTCCAATCACTTTCGACTATTAAAAAGGGCACTAGCTCTTTGAATTTCCGATCGAATGAGCCTGTTTTGAAGTTTCTACGACAACGCCTTCTATAAAACATTATATGCCCCCAGGGCATAACTTAAAACAATTGTCCTGAGGGTTGTGGGGGAATGTCCTCCTCAAAAACACATTTTCTATCTGGAAATCAACTACACTGAACAAAATGGCTATCTCAAAATTTCGATTGGATGTGTTTGGGGGAAGGACTGGCGTAAGGGGGGGGGCTAGTCACCCTCCAATATCTTTAGACTGCTAGAACGGACGCTAGGATTCACGATATATAAGAGAATGAGCCCCTTTTAAAATCTCTATGCCGACCTCTTGTATATTAAGTGCCCTGCTTTAAAGAAAAAAAAAATAATAAACTGTACATTGTGTCAACATTGATCTTATATGCCCTCAGGGCATAACTTAGAACCCTTGCCCCGAGGGTTGTGAGGGAGTGTCCTCCACAAAAAGATATTATCCATCAGGAAATCAACTACGATGAACAAAATGGCTGTCTCAATTTTTTGATTGGATGTGTTTGGGGGAATGATGGGCGTGGGGGGAGGGGGGCTAGTTGCCCACCAATCACTTTCGACTATTAAAAAGGGCACTAGCTACTCCAATTTACAATCGAATGAGCCCTTTTCGGAGTTTCTACGACAACTTCTTCGATACGAAGAGCCCGGGTATAGAGAAGAAGAATAAAAAAGAAAAAAAACCTTTTGCCCACATCGTTCTTTACTTAGGCAGCGCTAGCGCGCTGCCTATGATGAATATCATTAAGAGGAAACTCTGAAACGGTATGCTCTGACCCATTTTGAACTCAATACTTTTGTTCAGATTGTGGTTGTCAGAATCTAGCTCTTGTTGCTCAACGTTTGAGCCTACAAACCGTATGCTGCTTTTCAATAGTGATATTTATAAGGTTTGTGAAGTCAAAGAAACTAATTTAACAACTGATCTAGTCGATGTAGATAGTATCCTAGCCTCTTTTGAGTCTTAAGTACCTTAGTGCACTATGGATCTAAGCGCCTTTCTTTTCTTTTTTTTTCACGTGAACGATGAAAAAATGTGTTGATTTGTCATTAGTGTTCTCTCGGTTAGCTCTGCCCCTTTCTCCTTTTTTCTTAATGATCGGTTTTTAGCTGCTTGTATTATTACATTTTTGGATTATGAAGACTTTTGTATTAGCCCGATTCTCCGATTTCTTTTTCAGGCCTTACTGTAATTATAAAGTTATCTTTAAATAATGTATTGCAACTGTACCAAAAATTTTTATGCGATAAAAACCAAAGATATTGTATGTCTTCGGCTTGTGGTTGTTACTAGTATTGACCAGCGTATCCATAGGAGTAGCTGTATTAAGTTAAAAGGTTAATAAAATGAGTTCACAGCTGTTTAACTGTTATGACGTATAAACCTGCAGCTAAAAGTAGATGAATTTTGCGGATCACGCCAAAATGTTGTTCTTCCATGAAAGCAGAGCAGGATGAACCAAGGGTAAGCAAGCAAGGTAAAAGCAGAGTTAGATTAAGGGCAAAACTTTTTCTGACTTCAGCACGAAAGAACTATTTTAGCACTATTTTATCATGTACTTCATTTTGTAGCACTTTCGTAATACAGTTTTTTAATTTTGTCTTGAACAAAATGATGGGGATTTTGTAAAAGGCTGAGAAATTAATAAAAAGTGTGAACTGCATTTTTCCGTATTTGTTTCGAAAGATTTGTGCGAAGTTTGATTTAACAAGGAGAACCTTTTTGCCGTTTTCCTTTCAAAGGATTGGTGCTAAGTTGGAAATAACCGGACAAAAAAAAACTAATCTAGAAATAATCCAACTAAACATGTCGGGTCATGCGCGTGTCGCTGCGCATGCTGCAACACATGCAAAATTTTTTTGGCTTTAACACCGAAAATTCGTGTGAAAAACACAAATTTTGGCAATTTTTGCACTTTAGGAGCTGACCATGGTGGCAGTCTTGGTTTTCAGACGGACAGGTGTGTTTTGGCTTGTTTTTCAAAAATTCGGGCTTCACTTTTCATGTTTCCCTTCTTTGCAACACTGACTAAGACATATCTTGTCATAGAAATGTTTCTCTGATAGAAGAAACAGAAAGGCATTTTTAGAATTTGTATTTTAGGAGAATGGTTGGAACATCCAAAGCAGAAGGATTCAATGAATTTTCTTCTAAATTGGCTGAAATTCAAGCAAATAATAAGAAAATGATAATTTTGTTTTCTGGATCAAAGGACCTGGAAGGGAAAAGCTGGTGTCCTGATTGTGTGGCTGGTATAAACACAGGCTAACCTGTAGGCTAGAGCCACTTGTGTAGCCTTGAGCAAGGCAGTGAGGGTAAATATATACCAAATCATATTATTGAGTTTCAAATAAAGTGAATAGGCCTATACCATTCAATGCCTCTTTTTATGCTGATTACAAATATAACAACCATTTCTAGGCTATTGGAAATGAATTTTAGCCCCCCCCCCTATATATGCCAATTCAGGGTATATATTTCTACATTAGGGGGAGTGGGGTAAAGTTTAAACTTACCTCCCATTTACATCAGAAATAAAATTTGCCCCCCCTAATGTAGAAATATATTCACTTTATTCCTAACTCAATAATATGATTTGGTATATATTTACTACAGTAAGTGCTGCCTAAGTAAAGAAGGTTGTGGGCACAATGTGGTTTTTTCTTCTTATTCTTCAGTCAGGCACTTCCTATCAAAAGAGTTGTCATAGAAACTTTGAAAAGGGCTCATTTGCTTGGAAATTGAAGTGGCTAGTTCTGTTTTTAATAGTCAAAAGTGAATGGAGGGCAACTAGCCCTCCCCCTGCATGCCCATCCTTCCCCCAAACAAATCCAATCAAAATTTCGAGATAGCCATTTTGTTCAGCGTAGTTGATTTCCAAATAGAGAATATGTTTTTAAGGAGGACACTCCCTCACAGCCTTCAGGGCAAGGGTTTTAAGTTATGCCCTGGGGGCATATAAGGTTTTAAAGAAGGCATTGTCATAGAAACTTCAAAAAAAGCTCATTTGATTGGAAATTCAAAAGGCTAGTGCCCTTTTTAATAGTCAAAAGTGATTAGAGGGCAACTAGCCCCCCCCCCTGCCCATCATTCCCCCCAACACATCCAATAACAATTTTGAGATAGTCATTTTGTTCAGCTTAGTTGATTTCTAGATAGAAAATATATTTTTGAGGAGGACACTCCTCAGGGCAAGGATTATAAGTTATGCCCTCGGGGCATATAAAGTTTTTATTGAAATCTCTGTTTGTAGAAACTTGAAAAAGGGCTCAATCGATTTGAAATTCAAAGGGATAGTACCCTTTTTAATAGTCAAAATTGATTTTAGGGCAACTAACCCCCCTCTCACTTCCCACCTTTTCCCCAAACACATCCAATCAAAATTTTTAAGATATCCATTTTATTCAATGTAGTTGAAAGTTTTGGAAAGTTGGTCCTTAAGGACGACAACCCCTCCCTCCACAGCCCTCAGGGCAAGGATTTTAAGTTATGCCCTGTGGCATATAAAGTTTTTATTGAAAGCATTGTCATAGAAACTTCAAAAGGGCTCATTCAATTGGAAATTGAAAGGGCTAGTGCCTTTTTTAATAGTTGAAAGTGATTGGATAGCAACTAACACCCCTCTCATGCCAACCCTTTTTCAAAACACATCCAATCAAAATATTGAGATATCCATTTTGTTCAACATAGTTGAATGTTCTGGAAATTAGGTCTTTTAGGATGATAACCATCTCAGTGCAAGGGTTGTAAGTTATGCCCTGGGGGCATATAAGGTTTACATAGAAAGTTGTTGTATAAATCATAGGCAGCACGATTGCACTGCATAAGTAAAGAACAGGGACACTTGAGAACAAGACAAGAAACAGGGACTAAGTAAAGAGGAGGACACTCCCCCACAACCCTCAGGGCAAGGGTTTTAAGTTATGCCCTGGGGGCATATAAGAACAATGTTGGCACAATGTATTATTTATTACTTTTTTCCTTTAGAGCAGGGCACTTTGTATCAAAGAAGTTGTCATAGTAACTTCAAAAAGCACTCATTCAATTGGAAATTAGAGTGGCTTGTGCCCATTTTAATAGTTGAAAGTGATTGGAAGGGGACTAACACCCCTCTCACGCCCACCATTTCCCCAAACACATCCAATCAAAATTTTGAGATAGCCATATTGTTTAACATAGTTGAAAGTTCTGGAAATTTAGTCTTAGAGGATGACAACCACCCTAACAGACCTTAGGGTAAAAGTTGTAATTTATGCCCTGAGGGCATATAAGGTGTTTATAGAAAGTGTTGTTGTTTCCAAAAGGGCTCATTCAATTCAAAATCAAAAGACCTAGTGCCCTTTTTAATAGTTGAAAGTGATTGGAAGGCTTGACATTTTTATAGTAAAGATTGAAGTGGGTATAATGTATTATTTTTGTTGTTGTTGTTGTTTAGACCAGGACACTTTGTATCAAAGGAGTTGTTATGGGAACTTTGAAAAGGGCTCATTTGATTGAAAATAGAAAGGGCTGATGCCCTTTTTAATAGTCGAAAGAGATTTGAGGGCAACTAATCGCCCTTCCACTCCCACCCTGCCATTTCTGCTCTTAAATTTAACCAAATCAAAATAGCGTATGTGTATCCAAGCTATCAAAGAAAGTAAACAGATTTTTTTTGCAAATAGTACCAAGTTTTTCATTTCAGGTCAACTAGAGGAGGTATGAAACTAAATTAAACACTACTATTTGTGTCCAGATTTTTAAAAGGGTGTATGTTGTTAAAAATTGCTGAGAAATTTTCTCCAGCATACAAATAGCAGGTCAACCTATAAAGTCTTAAAAAACGAAAAGATTTGAAGTATTATTTTCTTTTTCCCTGAAAAGATTATGTCAATATAAAACAAACAGAAATTAATTTAAAAACTTTTTCCTCAAACTAAGTTTTTCAAAGAAAAGTAAAGAACTCCATTAAGCAAAAAATGAGCAAAAATAAAATAATCTACCAAGCGTGAAACTACCACAAATCAGCATTGATAAATAAATGAAACCCAAAAAGAACAGAAATTATAATAATTAACCAAGTCAAACTCAAAACAAGCAGAAATTAACATAAGTTGGGTGCAAGACCCCTATGCCTTCCCATGGCGAGAATATAATTTGCACTTTACTGAGAAAATGTATAAATGTTTTTACTTGTATAACTTTAATCAATAAATTAACATTACCGTTTTCATTACTAAATATCAGTATATGGATATTAAACTGACAATGCACATTCATATGTATTTTTTTCAATAAAGTGAAAATTATGTTCTGGCCTTGGGAAGGCATAGGGGTTTTGAACCCAACTTATGTTAATTTCTGCTCGTTTTGAGTTTGACTCAGTTAATTATTTTAATTTCTGTTCGTTTTGGGTTTCATTTATTTATTGATGCTGATTTGTGGTAGTTTCAAGCTTGGTAGATTATTTGATTTTATTTTTGCTCATGTTTTGTTTAATGGAGTTCTTCACTTTTCTTTGAAAAACATATTTTATGGAAAAAGTTTTTAAATTGATTCTAGACAAAGGTCTGTTTTTTGCCATAAAAATTAGGCTAGTAGCCTAGTGTTAGCCTGGGTGAATGCTTCCAGCACTTAAACTATACCTTGGGTATTGTTTTCATACAATCTAATTCAGTCCATGCAGTCTAATTCAATTACCATTTGAATTTACAAATGTCTTTCCAAAATCCCAAATATTTTCCTGGTCTCTGTATATAAAGGGCCATTATGTCCTTGATAATTTTTGCTGTAATGTTACAATATAGATAGAAAGATTTAGCAAAATCTAAAAGAATGTTTTAGGTTAGGTAGGCTAGGTCACCTTTAAGAACTCAAAATAAAATTTTGACCTCAAGTAACTATTATATTTAAAAGAGCAAAAGAAAAGCCAGCAAGTTATGTGCTTTATTTTATCCTGGCACAAAAAAATAAAACAAAAGTAACACAAAAAAAAGAAAAATTTCTAGAGTTCTAGTCTAGTTGAGGGGTCTCTTGCCATCTTGGAAAGTAGCTAAGTTAGGTGGCTAAAATTGTTAGGTATAAAGCCAGAACCTAAAATATAACCTGGGAAGGGTTTATAAAGCAATAAACCTGTTATCTATGCAATCTTCTAAGCCCTTGAAAGATGTAAAAGGCAAAGATAATAACTTCCTTGTTAAAAAAAAAAAAAAATCAAATATCATGTTTGAAAATATCCTAAAATAAGGAATAATATGGTTCTTTATTTGATAATTTTCCTTCAAAAAGAGCCATAACTCTACAATGTTTCCTCTATTAGATAACTGCCAGAAATTCTGAAAACTATCAAAATATTTACTTTATTCCTAAAAGTGTATTGCTTCCCTTTTCTTACCCTCCCTCCTGATATATCAATATATAGTCCACTATTTACAGGGTAAGACACCCAGTAGTTTAACAGCTAACAGTTAAACCATTTCAACAGTCCAGTAGTTAGACCTTTTCAAAATTAAAATTGCTGTCAAATATATTGTGTCACCTAAAAAGGGAATTGTCTTACCATTACGCCTGCCAAATTTTTGTAATGAAATATTTATTAGCTCAAATATATGACCATATACAGTCTTAAACTTGGAAAATGCTGCCCAATCTTGGACATAATATCTTAAAGTTAGAACAAAGTATCTTATTCATAAGAGATAAAATAACAAAAAAAGAAAAATTTCTAGAGTTCTATTCTAGTTGAGGGGTCTCTTGCCATCTTGAAAAGTATGTAAGTTAGGTGGCTAAAATTGTTAGGTATAAAGCCAGAACCTAAAATTTTACCTGGGAAGGGTTTACAAAGCAATAAACCTGTTATCTATGCAGTCTTCTAAGCCCTTGAAAGATATAAAAGGCAAAGATAGTAACTTCCAGCACCTTCCAAGAATATATTTTAGGCCCTGGATTCATTCTATAATTTAGCTAATTTTCAAGATAGACTAGCAAGGATTCCATCAACTAGAACTTATCCCTATCTCATTACAAAAGAATTCAGATCAGTTGAGTAAACATATTGTTTGAATACAGTTTAAAAATGTGGATAACAATGAAAGAAAAAATGAACGTCTGATTAAAAACACACTGCATATAAAGTAGATATTTCATTAGTAGCATTTTGTTAATTTTCAATAGGCTATAGCATAGAATTTCATCTGGGGCGCCTTGTAAAAAAACAAATATCATGTTTGAAAATATCCTAAAATAAGGAATAATATGGTTCTTTATTTGATAATAATTCCTTCAAAAAGAGCCATAACTCTACAATGTTTCCTCTATTAGATAACTGCCAGAAATTCTGAAAACTATCAAAATATTTACTTTATTTCTATTAGTGTATTGCTTCCCTTTTCTTACCACCCCCCCCCCTGATGTATCAATATATAGTCCACTATTTACAGGGTAAGACACCCAGTAGTTTGATACCTAACAGTTAAACCATTTCAACAGTCCAGTAGTTAGACCATTTCAACATTAAAATTGCTGTCAAATCTATTGTCTCACCTAAAAAGGGAATTGTCTGACCATTATGCTTGCCAAAAAATTTTGTAATGAAATATTTATTAGCTTGAATATATGATCATATACAGTCCTAAACTTGGAAAATGCTGCCCAATCTTGGACATAATATCTTAAAGTTTGAACAAAGTATCTTAATCATAAGCAATAAATCAAGGTTCTTTAGATCTCAGTCAGCCAATCATAACTAGCCTAGTCCCAATCATGAACAAATCTCAATTATGCATAACTAAAACTATCTGGCCTATAGGTCTACTATATTTAAGATTATAAACCTACTGTCAATGTTTATAAAACATGCACTTTAATCAAAACACTTGTTTAAAATTAGGCTTTAGGGTGTTACTCTTTCCAAACTATATTTTTCTATTGTGCAACTTTTTTCTTGTTCATTTTTTTTGTTGCAAATGCTAACCAATCAGAAGAAAGATGTCATGCTATTCTGAACTATAGAATCAATCCATTGTAAAAAAAATAGTGTGAATATTTACTGGGGGGAGGGGGTGTATATTTATCCTTTGATATCAGTGGGGTATAAGTGAAGCAATATACTTTTATTTTTGATAGAAGTCCCAGATATCCTGCACAATGTCCAATCAGTTGCTGATCCTGAGCTGGAAGTTGAAATTTTCAACCAACAATCCAATTCCAGTATTGTTCATCCCACACCTCCTTTGTATGATGTCTTACAGAAGATGGAACCAATTCTGATTACTAATACAATAGTTGTAAAGGAACTTACATCCTTCAAACTAAATAAATCTGCTGATCCAGATAGCATTCACCCATGTATTCTACATGAATGTTGTACAGTTTTGTGTCAACCTCTTTCCCTGCTGTTTCGTGGCTGAAGGGCCACGAAACAGAGATCAGCACCGCCGGTTTGGACCTTAAGGGTCTAGTGCTGTCATACTTACTTACTTTTTTTCCCCTGCTGTTCAAGTTATCATTAAATCTTTCCAGACTACCTCTGGTTTGGAAAACTGCACATATCATTCCTTTATTTTAAAAAGGTAGAAAGGACCTTGCTGAAAATTATTGACCCATTAGCATGATATCAGCAGTTGTTAAGGTTCTTGAAGCAAATAATGGTTTGCACACATCACAACATGGCTTTCATTCAGGAAGATCTGTCAATACCAATCTCCTTGAATTGTATGATAACATCACCAAGTTGCTTGATGGGGGGGGGGGCTGCTGACATGATTCTGCTTGACTTTTCTAAATGTTTTGACAAAGTTTGTAACAAGCAACTTGCAATTGAATTATGTGTAGTCAAACTTGAAGAGAAATCCCTGCTCTGGATCCTTGATTTTCTTTATTTGCAATCTTAATGTGTTCAGTTATTTGATGACTCTGGTAATCATATTCTTTCTTCCTCTATGCACGTTTTGAGTGGAGTTCCTCAGGGAAGTGTTTTAGATCTTACACTATTTAATATCTTCATCAATGATGCTCCTTCCATTATCTGCAGTAAATCAACTCTCTATGCAGATGACCTGAAGCTTCTTGGACTAGCCTTGTCCAGTGAAGATCATAGCCTTCTATAATCTTCAATTGTTTGGTCAAAGGGTTGCAGCTTGGCTTCTTGAATTCAATGTTGCCAAGTGCCATATTGTTCACTTTGGCAAATTGAATCCTTGTTGCTCTTATTTTTCTTAGACCACCCACTTTCCTCTGTAAATAATGAGCAAGATCTTGGTGTCAATATTGACAATGAACTAAAATTCAGCACTCATGCTAAGAGGTCTGCTGGTGGTGCTAGTTTAACTAAGGGACTGATTAAGCATACTCTTTCTATTCATTCCCTTAAATTGATCAGTTTTCTATATAAGGGACTTGTGCATCCTAAGCTTGAAGTTGGAATGTTGCCTGCCTCCCCATATTTTAAAAGAGTCATAAAAGTTCTTAAAGATGGGCAGAGACATGCCACCAAAGTAATACCATGCCACAAGCATGACATGCCACCAAAGTGTGAGGGAACTTTCCTACCCAGCAAGACTATCAAAGCTGAATCTCCCTACATTTGTTTACAGGAGGAATAGAGGGAATGATGTCATTTTAGCCTATACATTAATGAGGGCTTATAGTCTCCAAGCATTATTCCCTACTGTTGGTCCCAACTTAAGAATTAGAGGTCATCACCTGAAACTTGTCAACCAGTCTACCATATCCAGGGTCTGCACTCAATTCTTTTCATCACAAATTGTCAACAGTTGAAACAAACTATCTTATGAGACAGTTACTGCTGACTGCATTGATGTTTTCAAATAAAAGCTGGATGCTGAGTGCTCTTCCAGAGAGTGTAAACTCAATTGGGATGCTACTGATCATGCAACAGCACCTGATCACTAAAGAACTTAGAATAAAATTCAAGTCATCATTCTAGAGCTCTACAAGGAGGAATCCTTAGATTGATCCAAGCTGCAATTTAAAGTAATTAATTAAAAAAAAACTTTTTCCACAAAGTAAGTTTTTCAAAGAAAAGTAAAGAACTCCATTTAACAAAAAATGAGCAAAAATAAAATCAAATAATCCACCAAGTATGAAACTACCACAAATCAGCATCAATAAATAAATGAAACCCGAAACAAACAGAAATTACAATAAATGACCAAGTCAAACTCAAAACGAGCATAAATTAACATAAGTTGGGCTCAAAACCCATATGCCTACGAACAGAAATTACAATAATTAAACGAGCAGAAATTAACATAAGTTGGGCGCAAAACCCCTATGCCTTCCCAAGGCCGGAACAAAATTTGCACTTTACTGAAAAAACACAAATGAATGTCCATTGTCAGTTTAATATACATATACTGATATTAAGTAATCAAAATTTTAAAATTATTTGATTTATTAAAGTTAAAAAAGTAAAAAAAAATATATTTTTTTCAGTAAAGTGCAAATTATGTTCTGGACTTGGGAAGGCATTGGGGTTTTGAGCCCAACTTATGTTAATTTCTGCTCGTTTTGAGTTTGATTTGGTTATTTATTGTAATTTCTGTTTGTTTTAGGTTTCATTTATTTATTGATGCTGATTTGTGGTAGTTTCATGCTTGGTAGATTATTTGATTTTATTTTCGCATTTTTGTTTAATGGAGTTCTTTACTTTTCTTTGAAAAAGTTATTTTGTAGGAGAAGTTCTTTTTAATTACTTTCAGTTCGTTTTATATTGATACAGTCGTTACAGGGAAAACAACAAAGATTTTGCAGATATTTTTGTTTTTCTTAAGTCTTTATAGTTTGACTAGCTATTTGTATGCTGGAGGCGCATTTTCTTCAATTTTTAACAACATAAACCTTTTTAGAATCCTGGACATACATAGTACTGTATAATTTAGTTTCATACATCCTCTAGTTGACCTGAAATGGAAAACTTGATACCATTTGCAAAAAAATATGTTTACTTACTTTGATAGCTTGGATACACTTAATGCTATTTTGATTTGGTTAAAATTTTAAGAGCAGAAGTAGCCCCAAAAGTTTGAACATAATAACCTCAGTCGTTCTTGGGATACTACTGAGATGCCTTATTGGGAATTACCATTAACACAGTGCATTTTGATTTAGTCTTAAGGCAAAATTTAGTTTTTAAAAATAAGGGGCAAAGGGGAGGGTGGGTTGGGGTGGGGGACTAGTTGCCCTCCAATCAATTTAGACTATTAAAAAGGGCATCAGCCCTTTCTATTTTCAATGGAATGAGTCCTTTTCGAAGTTCCCATGACAACTCCTTTGATACAAAGTGCCCTGGTCTAAACAACAACAAAAAATAACACATTATGTCCACATTGATCTTTACTATAAAAATGTCAAGCCTTCCAATCACTTTCGACTACTAAAAAGGGCATTAGGCCTTTCGATTTCCAATCGAATGAGCCCTTTTTGAGTTTCTATGACAAAGCTTTCTATTAAAACCTTGTATGCCCCCAGGGCATAAATTACAACCCTTACCCTAAGGACTGTTAGGACGGTTCCCATCCTCTTTAACATAATTTCCTAAATTTTGAACAACGTTAAACAAAACGACTATCAAAACCTTTCTTTTGCAAAGGTATGGGAAAATCCTGGGTAAAAGGGGGCGCCACTCGTCCACTCATATTTATTAGCTTTTAAAAAAGGCGCCAGCTCTTTCAATTTCCTGTCGAATGACGTATTTTTAAATTTCTACAACAACGCTTTCAATAAAAACCTTATATACCCCCAGCGAATAACTTACAACCCTTTCCCTGAGGGCTGGGGGGGGGGAGTTGTCATTCTCAAAGACCTAATTTTCAGAACTTTTTACTACATTGAACAAAATGGCTATCTGAAAATTTTGATTGGATGTGTTTGGGGGAATGGTGGGTGTGAAAGGGGGTTAGTTACCCTCTAATCACTTTCAACTAGTAAAAAGGACACTAGCCCTCTCAATTTCCAATCGAATGAGCCCTTTTGAAGTTTCTATGACAACGCTTTCAATAACCTAAGGGCTTTTAGGGTGGTTGTCATCCTCTAAGACCTAATTTCCAGAACTTTCAACTATGTTAAACAAAATGGCTATCTCTAAACTTTGATTGAATGTTTTTGGGAAAATGGTGGGCCTGAGAGGGAGGTTAATTACTCTCCACTCACTTTTGACTATTAAAACTAGCCCTTTGAATTTCAATTTCCAATCACATGACCTCTGATTGAGACTTCTACAACAACTTTCTATATAAGCCTTATATGCCCCCAGGGCATAACTTACAACCCTTGCACTGAAGGCTCTGAGGGGGCTATCATCCTGAAAGACCTAATTTCCAAAACTTTCAACTATGTTTAACAAAATGGATATCTTAAAATATTGATTGGATATGTTTGGGAAAATGTTGGGCGTGAGACAGGTGTTTGTTGCTCTCCAATCACTTTCAACTATTAAAAAAAGGCACTAGCCCTTTCAATTTCCAATTGAATGAGCTTTTTTGAAGTTTCTATACAGCTTTCAATAAAAACCTTATATGCCCCCAGGGCATAACTTACAACCCTTGCCCTGAGGGCTGGGGGGGGGCAGGGGTTGTCATACTTAAAGACCTAATTTCCAGAACTTTCAACTACGTTGAACAAAGTGGTTATCTCAAAATTTTTATTGGAGGTGTTTAGGGAAAATGCGGGTGTGAGAGGGGGGTTAGTTGCCCTCAAATCACTTTTGACTATTAAAAAGGGCACTAGCCCTTTCAATTTCCAATTGAATGAGCCTTTTTAAAGTTTCTATGACAACCTTATATGTCCCCAGGGCATAACTTACAACACTTTCCCTGAGGGCTGTAGGGGAGTGTCCTCCTCAAAAACATAATTTCTATCTGGAAATCAACTATGCTGAACAAAATGGATGTCTCAAAATTTTTATTGGATGTGTTTGGGGAAATGGTGGGCGTGAAAGGGGTGTTAGTCGCCTTCCAATCACTTTTGAGTATTAAAAAGGTAACAAGCGACTCCAATTTCCAACTGAATGATCCCTTTTTGAAGTTTTTACGACAACTTCTTCGCTACGAAGTGCCTTGCTCCAAAGGAAAAAATAATAAATAATACATTGTATCGACATCATTCTTATATGCCCCCAGGGAATAAATTAAACCCTTTGTCCCGTGTTCTGTGGGGGAGTTATCACACAAAGTACATGTTTTCCATTTGGAAATCAACTATGCTGAACAAAATGGCTATCTCAAAATTTTGATTGGATGTGTTTAGGGGAATGGTGGGCGTAGGGTGGGAGGGGTTGGCTAGTTGCCCTCCAATCACTTTCGATTATTGAAAATGCCACTAGCCACTCCAATTTTCATTCGAATGAGCCCTTTTTGAAATTTTACAAAAACTCCTTCGATTCGAAGTGCCCTGGTATGGAAAAACCAAAAAATAAATAATACATTGTGCAACATTGTTCTTTACTTAGGCAGCGCGATTGCGCTGCCTATGATAAGTAAATATCTATGATTGTTTTAAAATGTTTTTCAAAATTTTGATAACCATTTTCTTCTGGCATACAACAAGAAACAAAGTGTCACTTTAATGGTCCTTTCAAGGGCTAAAAATAAAATTTGTACATTTGGTACATTTGGATAGAACATAAAAATATGCATGCAGGGGTGTGTTCACATTCTGTCTAGCTAAAGAATACAAAAAGACTCTAAATTTAGCTAATCCTGATTTATAAGGTATTAAAGAATTTGAATAAATCTGTTTTAAATTGGAAAAATGAAATTTGAGCATGGATTGAAATCCTACTCAAACCATTAGAGATGTGTTATCAAGGCCACTCTCCAACATAGAGTAGCCACTCCCCAAGAATTTCAATTTAAAATTCATTGATAGTCCATATACCATTTAAAAATTCACACAGTGGAGAGTTTGAAAATATGGGATTAATGTCTGAAATGCCATTGAATAATTATTTAGTAATTAAATAATAATTAGTGCATTCTTTTGTATTTATTACAACATTGAAAATAAGAATAAAAATTACAGTGAAATAAAATCTTGAACTGACAAGCTTTCTGTAATTAATATCATTATACATCAAATATTCAGTTTAATTTTATTAGCTCTTTCCAAGATTGTTCAACACACGTATTGTTTTCAGTGAAGAGCCAAAGATACAGTAGGCTTTGGACTTTTACAGTTAGGGAAGGGGGAAAATAGCAATGAAGACCACATTGCCTTTCCATAACAAACAACAAAAGCATGAAGAACAATAGGGAGATCTTTTTGCAAGACAGTGAAGATAATTTGAGTGAATATTTCAGCCCTCACTTTTTTTTCATCAGTCTTGGTTGAACTTTGCTGAAGTAAGGATGCTAGGAATGCTTTGAAAAAATTTTAACTTTTTGTTTTATTGGTTGCATGTTATTGTGAGTCTTTTTCTTTTATATGTTTTTGTCTCGCCGAGGACGGCCCTTGGACATAGGGCCGAAATTCATTCAAATTATCTTCACTGTCTTGCAAAAAGATTTCCCTATTGTTCTTTGTGCGTTGTTATCTGTTGGGGAAGGGGGCAGTAGCCAAACATTTGTTTGTAGTGATTTTTATTTTTTTAAAGCTTGATTTGCATATTCAATTTAAGTCTTCCTCATTTTAAGGTTCATTTATTGATTTATATTATTACCTGTTGTATGTTTGTTTGCTATGATTGTTTATTTAATTTCTGATCATTTTTGGTTTCATATATTCTTTGATAGTAATCTTTAGTTGTTTTGACTCTAAATTATTACAGGTTTATATTTATGCTGATCTTAAGTGTAATATATGGCCTTTACTTTTTTTTGAAAAAGTTTTTTTCAGAAAGTATTTTTAATTAATTTCTGTTTGTTTTTTATTGCTAAAGTTTCAAATTTTTCAACATTTGCCATTTCACAATCAATTTTTTTTTACATCAAAATATCAACACTAGTATCAAATTAACAATATAAAAGTGAAGAAAGTATTAAACTGTACAACTATCCCTTCCATATATACCTTATATGCCCTTGGGGCTTAGCTTACAACCCTTGCCCCTGGATTATGTCAACCCTGGAGTCTTTGTTATATTATTATATTTGAACTATTTTGAACACAAAGGCTATCTCAAAATTTAAATTGGATACATTTGGGACAAAGGGAGTGGGGGGGGGGGGGCTTGATAATTGCCTTCTGGTCACTTTTGACTCTTAAAAGGGGAACTAGAACCTTCAATTTCCAATAAAACGAGCCTCCTACAACCCTATATGCCCATTGGGCATAACTTACAGCCCTTGTCCCCAGGCTCTGCAGGGGGGGTGTTGATCCTGGAGGCATTTTTATTTGATCTTTGGTTAATTTGAACAAACAGGCTATCTCAAAATTTTGATTGGATGCATTTGGGGAAAAGAAGTGATGGGGGTTCTCATTGCCCTCCAGTCAGCTGACTCTTAAAAAGGGCATTAGAAATTCCGATTTCCAATCAAAGGACCCCCTTCAAAGTTTATACAGACACCTATTCCATAAAAACCTTATATGCCACATAGGTATAATTTACAAGCTTTTTCCCAAGGCTCTGGGGGGCTGTGTCAACGCCGGAGGCATTGTTATATGATATTTGGACTACTTTAAACAGAATGGCTGTCTCAAAATTTCAATCAGATACCTTTGCACAAAAGAGTGCATGGTTGCCCTCTAATCACTTGCCTCCTATAAAGGGTACTAGAACTTTCAATTTCCAGTCAAATTAGCCTCCTATAAATTTTATATATCCATCCCTACCATAAAAACCTTATATGCCCCCAGGGCATAAATCACAACAGTTGGCCCTGGGTTCTTGGGAGCTGTGTCAACCCTGTAGTTTTGTTATTTGATCTTGAGACTATTTTGAACAAAATGGCTATCTCAAAAATTTCAATCAAATGCATTTGGGGAAAAGGGGATGTGGGGGAGGGCTAGTTACTCTCTGATCACTTTTGACTCTTAAAAAAGGCACTAGAACTTCCGATTTCTAATCAAATGAGCCCCCTCCGAAATTTATTAAACACCCTTTCTATATTAAGTGGCTCTGGGAAAAAAAACAACATTGAAGCCTTATGCAAGGTGGGTTTAACCTTAAACATAAGCTATACTCTAAGAACTGGATCTTAGAATGGTTTCATTGTTACAGCATTTGAGTCAAATTTATAAACCAAAGCAATAAACGATTCTTTAACATAGCCATGCTAATAATTTGCCATCGATTCCACGGAAGTCTTGTCTATAACAAGCAATTGGTATATACTTGCAGGAAAATTTAAACAAAGTCAGTTCTTTTAAGTCCCTTGAACATTTATTATTGTTTTTATTCTATGCTTGTACTTTTGAGAGTATGCTTGCAGGAAAATAAGCCAAGATTGGCCCAAATTGACTCTCTCTGGTAGATCCATGAAAAACACCTCAAAAGGGTTTATAGTTTTAATAATTGGACGAACAATTATCTTTAAGTAGAAATACCCTCCCCCCCCCCCAATTTCTCCAATTTAAAAAAAAAACACGAAAGAACCACTAAACCCAGAAAACAAAAGTGTGAAATTTAGATCTTTAGTGCTTTACCTTGACTTAGGAATCATAAAGTGCTAGGCTAGTACCACAATTACTACAGCCCATCTATAAAAATTATAGTAAAGAAAAATGTCTACTTTACCAAAGCCGCAAGCAGTGTGGATGTAAAGCATCAAATTAAAAAAAGTATTTTCAGCTTTGAGATTTTACAGAAAAATCCTAGATGGAATTTTTAAACTTGGAAATTAACCAGTATTCAGGTTTATCAGTTTCCTTTAGTCTTTGTTCTAGATTTGTATGCACCTAATTTGTTGGTTTAACTTTGACTAATATTACCTTTTCCACTTCTAGTTGAGCCAGTAATCGAAAAAGTTATAAATACACTTAGTGATGACTATGAGTTCTTATATGTTGGAGTTGGTGACAAAACAAGGTAATTATGTTTTTTTTTTTTTTTTAATAGGCTATAACATTGTTTCAAGTAGGATTCTTATTGGTCAATTAGCACTTAAATTTTTTTCAAATCTATTGCTAAGCTTTGTAAATTTAACTTTATATTCAAACATTTATACATCAAAGTTGAAACTTAGGCAATTTTGAAAACCACACTGCCTTTCCATGATGATAAATAAAAGCTATTCTACTGATGATAAATAAAAGTATTTCTGCTGATGACAGTCACTGCACATGTGACCAAAATATCCAGTACTTTTTGTGAATTATCACTGTCTGATAGAAGGATTTATCCCTATTTGAACTTTTATTTATCATAAAGTTGAAACTTTGATTATTTAGTCCTTACTTATCTCTAGTGTTCACTTACTAGTACACTAGTTTGACATGGAGATACATCACAAATATACTTTTAAAGTAGTTAAATTCATTTCTTTTCTTCAGTCGAAACTAAGGTTAGTAAAATTTACACTTTTGTAATGTGAAAACTTCTGTGGTGGGGGTGGGGTGGGAGAGTTGTTGGCCTCTTTTCGTCTGACTTACGTGGGGTAATGTTTGTTGGATAAATTTTGCTCTGTTTTGTATCCACACTTACGTTTTCTTGATTATTTTGTTTTGCTTTTCTAAATGGACTCTATTCATTCACAATGAATGTCGGAGCTCTTTTGAGGTTTATCTGTATTATTTACTTTTGGAGGGTTGGTAGGTGTTGAAATTCTTGTCGTGATCCCGCCAAGCAGTGATAGTTTCAATTGGTAAACCAGACCTAGATGACAGGACTAGCTGCACATCAGCGGAACATATCAGCATTTGTTTATTCTGTTCCTTCCCTACCTATTCTACAGCTCATACCCATGGCCTCTGGCAGATCATAGATGAACAGAAACTAAAGGAGAGAAAGGAAACTGAGCAAAGGTTCTAAAACATTTAACAGAGACCAAATTATTTTATTTACCATAATGTGTACCCACTGCTGGATTTACCAGTAGGCTGAGTAGGCTGAAGCATAGGGCGGCAAATTTTAGGGGGTCATGGATTCTAATAAAAAATGTTCAAACTTACCAAAGCTGAAATGATAGCGCTAGCGCCCTATGTAATGAACGTACCGGGGCCGTTCCTAGGCGATGTGCAAGGAGAGCACATGGGCGGAAAAATTTGGGGGCGGCTTAAATTTGGGGGGATAAAAAAACATTAACAATAATAAATATTACATAAAGGAACAGATATTGAGATATATTTTTGTTACTTCAATACACTGATTCTTTGGCGTGATCGCTTTATTAGCATTGGTTATGTTTCAGATTTTTTAAATCCTTGAATAAGCTTTATCAAATTTATTTGATGTGTACAGTTTATTTTGTTGGCAAATTTTACCAACATTGTTGGTAGTATTTTGTCAGCAAATGCAAAAAAAGCTTATTGTTTAAGTTTCTTTTAAGTTAAGTTTATATTTAAGTTTAAGTTTATGAAGCATTATTCTATATACATATATTAAAGTGCTTACTTGTCATTATTGACTATGAGCGTGCTTTCTTTTGAATTATAAAAGTTTCAGTTTTTTTTTGTTTTTTTTTTGCGAATAGAATAAAACTTGTTCTGAGTGTTTGCTGTAATTTTCTTTACAAGTTTTTTGTAAATTACATTAATGCAGTAACTTATTTATAATAGGTAAGTAGTATATACGATAATATTATTATTTTATCAAGAAATCACTCATAATTACTTAGACATAATTAAATTTTTAACTACTGTAAACAAGAAATAAATCTATTATTTTTTTCTATTTAAGTTTTGGGTATAAAATTATTAAAATAAGCAATCGAAGAAAGCGACTTAGTGGAGCTGAGTATAAAAGGAAGACCAAAATGAAAAAAGAAGAACAAGAAGAAATAATCCATAAAACGATAAAAATCCGAAGTTAAAAAAAAAGAAAATACTGCTGCAGCTGAAGAACAACAATCCATGGCTTTAGCTTTACTATCTACATCTACTTTTGAAAAAGCAGATATTCACTTTGAAAAAAAAGAGCAGTGGTGGAATCATCAACTAATTCCAAAAGTAAAGATGTATCTCCAAATCTTACCTTAGAATCGAAGGTAGAAAGTATTATTAATATCAACAAAGATCCAACCTTATGGGAAATCAATGATTATGTAAGGGAGATTATTGCTAAGAAAGGCTTCGATCAAAACAAGTCTTGTGACTTCCTGAAAAGAAAAAAATATATGCTGATCAGCAGCGTTTCTTGCCAATGACTATTTTCCAAAGAAAAATAAAAAACAATGAAATTAATGACCGAAATTGGCTGGTCTATTCTGAAACTAAAAAATTTATTTTTTGTGGGCCTTGTTTGGCATTTGGTCCATTAGAAAATAAAACTCAGTTTGAGAACGAAGGGCGAGTATCTCAACAAGAAAGCTGTTCACGCCATAAATCTAGTATTCTTAGTTTGAAACTATAGATAGTTTGCAAATTAGTTTGAAACATAGATGGCCGAGTTGATCATTTGCTGCATGTCCATCATTGTGCTGCATGTCACAGAGCAGCCATCTTCAGGAAACTAAAAATTTAGGTTCTGTCAAATTTTGATTAAGAAATAAGACTGGTAGACCCTGTGGCTTGATTTTTTTTTATTTTGAATTGGAATTCAGTCAACTATTATATTATTGCGTGTTAGCATAAAAAAATGAGAAGAAGGTGAAACGCCAACAACAACACAGCAACAGCAACCTTTTAAGAAAATCGAAATATATTTTATTGTGATTATTATCTCTTCTAATCAGCAGTCGTACCAAACCAATTCTGCTCAAGTCATCCTCAGGGCTATACTGTGCTGTTTATCCTCCCCATAGTATAGTGCAGACGGTTTGATATCATCTATTTTCCCTTCTTGTTTTTAGTTTTATTTTTGTGTTTTAAAGCTTTTTCCAATAGGCAATGATTAGAAGTCCTCCAAAAAAAAAGTCCCCCCAGATCCCAAATCAAATTCCAGTGAAAGTGTCATAGTGAAAGATACCCATCCTGGCTGGTCAAGCACGCTATCTCAAAGATCTAATAATAGCTCCAATTCGGAGAATAAGACAATGATAAGTGTAGGGGCTAATGTAACCATAAACGATGATAATGGGTTTCAAGAGGTCCTCTCTAGAAGTTCTAAAAAAGGAAAAAAATCTCCCCAATTAAAAGCATTTCCCTCTCCCTGCCCAAGATTCTCCCTCCAAAAACTTAGGAATTTATCTTAAAACTACTTCCACTACCCCCTTTGAAATAAAAATGATCACTGCAATAAGAGTTGCAATTTTTAAATTGCTAAAATCCATGTTCTCTCTTAACATAAACCGTGATGGATCTCTGCTAATAGCTGTAGAAGATCAGAAATCAGAAGATACAATAATTAACCTTAAATCCCTTCTGAATACCCCAATTATTGCATCTAATTGGATCCCAAAACAATCACCAACAAAAATAGTAGTTTATAATGGTCCCCCAGAGATATCTACTCAGGAGTTAAAAGAAGGCCTCTCAGATAGGGCTGGAAACATAATCCCAGTTGAGGATGTTACCCAACTTGGCAAACCTAACTCTAATGGCATAAAAACTAGTAGATCTTTCTTATTCACACTAAAGGATAAAATTGATATCCCAGAAAACTTATTCCTATTTGGGCAAATCAAACCACACAAGGAATACAAACCTAAGCCTATTCAGTGTCAGAAGTGTTTCAAACTGGGACACACGACAAACAAATGCAATGAAATTCTCCAAGAGTGTAGTAATTGTAAATCTTTGCATCCTAAAGAGCTGACAACTTGCAACAACACTCAACCTACATGCATCAATTGCAAAGGCCCACATGAATCTACAAATAAATCATTATGCCCTGCATACAAGAAAAGAGCTCTAACACTCCAAATATCAACAGAGAAAGCCATCCCATACCCCTTTGCAGCAATGGAAGCAAATGCTGCCCAACAATACCAAATAAAGCCTGTAATGAAACCAACCAAAACCACCAAGTCAAATGTCCCCAATGCATCAAGCACCCCATGTAAAACACCATCTTCTAAGCCCCCTAGATCAAATCCCTATCAGAAGGAATCACCAAGCCAACAAGCCTCCTTTTCCGGTGAGATGAGGCCAGCCTGGCCCTCCCTCCCAAGAAGAAACAAACCAGACACACTACCAGGACTCAATCCCTTAACCAACAAACAGGATGCACTACCAAAAATGCAATCCCCAAATATATGCTTATTCATTCTAAACTGTAATGCAGTTCAGGCCATGAACATACATCAACTACAGAAAATAAAAATTATTGCAGAATTGGCAAAAATCTACATCCCAGATGATATTCTCATTCAAGCAAAAAAAGATATTGCTTTACTTTTAACAAAGCTGAACATTGATACACAGTCATATGAAGAATAAATCAACAACACAACATTTATAAATACTCCAATGGAATGTAAGATCACTCACAGAAAATAAGCTAAATGAACTAATATCATGTATGAATAATAATTCCATTAATATTGCTTGCCTCCAGGAAACTCATTTAACCCAAAATCAACAAATTAAGTCTCTGGGATATACTATCCTGAGAAAGGATAGATCTTCAGAGAGAAAAGGAGGTGGTGTAGCTTTATTAGTTAATAATAATATAAAATTTTGTGGCATCAATTTTCCAGATTTTGAAAATGATGTTGATGTAATTGGTATAAGTGTTTGGCTGAACAATTTAAAAACCTACATAATAAGCATTTATAACCCTAATGGCCAAACTACAGATGCCAAGGATTTCTTTAATTATATAAATAATTCTAATATGTTAAAAAATATCATTATTTGTGGTGATTTCAATGCCCACAGCCTTTTGTGGGGGAATAAACCAGCAAATAAAGCTGGTAAATTTATTGAGCATATGACTTCAAATAAAAATGAATTAGCTGTTGCTACCCCTCCAAACCTGAATACATATTTTAAACCCAACAGTGGCAAATTATCCACAATTGACCTACAAATTGTGTCTTTAAATTTTTGGAACAAAATTTACATAAATAAAATTGATAGTCTATGTACAGACCACTTTGTTATAGTTTGCTTCCTAAATGAACCTGCTGAAACTTCATCTCATACCTCCAAATATATCAATACTAAAGCAAATTGGTCTGTTTTCCAAAATAAGCTAAATGATGAAATTACAAGTTTCACCCAAAGTTCATGCATTTCTAACACAACAGTTGACACACATGCTGAAGCGTTGACATCTTTACTAATAAATACAGCTAATCATGCTATCCCCAGGACAACACCTAAGAAAACATTCCCTAAACAAATTCCTAAAGCATGGTGGACAAATGAGTGCCTAAATAAATGGAAGATAAAAAAGGCAGCTAGGACAGAATTCATAAAAAAACCAACACCTACTACATATTTAAAAAAATTACAAGCAGAATCTAATCAGAAAAGGACTATAATAGATGCTAAATATAAATACTGGAATAATTTTGCAAATAATCTCTCCAGAGAAACGCATGAGCCAATTATACATAAAGTCATAAGCCACATATGTGGGAAAAAGACTTCTCCCAACCCACTCCTGTATGAGCTTATACATAATAATACCCATTATGACAATGATGATGAAAAGGCTAACCTATTTGCAACTCTTCTTGTTAATAAGATAAAATCAAATAATCAAAGCAAACTGTCCACAATTCCTATGAAGCCAAGTTCCAACCACGCCCAGGATCCGAGTACATAACTAATCCATTTTCAATCCAGGAATTGAATAATGCAATACATCATATTAGGACCAATTCTAGCAGCAGCCATGACAATATACACCCTACATGGATAAAGAATCTCACACCTTCATACAAACAATAACTGCTAAATTGTTATAATTACGCTTGGGCATCTTCTAGGTTCCCCAACATATGGAAATGTTCGTCCCTCCTACCAATCCTAAAGAAAAATAAACCAAAAGTTAACCCTGAGTCTTATAGGCCCATAATGATTACACCTGTGATGGGGAAAATAATGGAGAAAATGATTTATCACAGACTCCTCTGGTTTGTTGAGAAAAATAACATGATCCCACACACTCAAACTGGATTCAGGAAATACCACTCCTCAACAGATGCTTTCATTTTGCTAACAAATGCAATAAATGAATCTTTCTCAAATAATAATATCCTAGAAGCAGCTTTCCTAGATTTTGAAGGAGCATATGACAATGCGAACCACCAAATCCTTTTAAATAAACTTGCAAACATTGGAGTACCTCCTAAGCTAGTATCCTTTATTAAATCCTTCATATAAGTACGAAGTTTCATTGTTTGTGTTGGTTAAGCCTCTTCACCCCAAAAGACAATATCCAAAGGCCTAGCTCAGGGAGCAGTCCTCAGTTGCCTCCTATTTGCCCTATATCTCTGGGACATGAACCTACCCCACACGAATCTACAATATGCTGATGATCTGGTGCTATGGTCATCTGGCAACACCTTTCAGATAGCACAGTCAAATCTGCAAAAGTCACTTTTCCAGTTTGAAAAATTCTCTCAACATTCAGATTTACCCATTGCACCCACCAAGTCAAAAATAATCCAATTTCACCGGAAGCGAAACCATGTTAATGCAAAACTAACTCTAAATAAAACAACTATTCCAGAAGATAATAATATTAATTACCTAGGTCTCATGCTTGACCAAAAACTTAATTTCCACCTCCACATTTCAAACACAATAAAAAAATGTTATAGAAAAGCAAATATACTAAAAAGACTTCGTTCCACACCCTGGGGTTGTAAGGAGAAAACCTTACTCCAGTTTTATAAATCACATATAAGGCCCCATATTGACTATGGGCTCATTGTCTATGGTGCATGTGCAAAGACCCAGATGCAAAAAATTGAAACAACACAAAATGATATAATACGTCTCATATTTGGTCTTAGGAAACCCACAAGCACCAAGTTTCTGCTTATGGAGAGTGGATTAACAACAATAAGGGAGAGACGCAGCTTTCTCTTAATAAAACATCTTACAAAATTGAATCAAATAGCTCACACACATTACATAATTGGTTAAGAAATCCAGCCATGTATAGAGGTATTGCAGATGAGTATGCCAATATTCAAAAGAAGTTCCCTGTACCAGCAAAGTCTATTGCACCTACTTTCCCCCAATCCCCTCCATGGAATTGGTCATTTCCCATAACAAATACTGAATTTTCAAAATGGAATAAAGATTTAACCCCAATTGCTTTTGTCCAGAAAAAATTTGCAGAACTTAATACAATTACCTATAAAAATCACTTCCAAATATTTGTTGATGGATCAAAAATGAATGAGAAGGTTGCAAGTGGTGTTTTCCTTCCTCGCCTGAAAATTGCAATGGGCGAGAGATTATTTAATAATTTATCTATAATGTCTGTTGAGTTAAATGCCATAATCATGGCATTAGAACACCTTAAGCAAAACCAGTCTTTGATTGAAAATTCGAATAATATTATCATCTATTCCGACTCTTTATCAAGCCTTGAGTTGCTGGCCTCAGCTCCTCAATATAAGTTGGACATTGACACTTATCATTGTCAAAGTATTATTAATAATCTTGCTTCAAGTGGCATAAAAACTTAATTTCAGTACATTCCTAGCCACTCTGGCATAAGTGGTAATCATCAGGTTGATGAAATAGCAAAAAATGCTATAAATATTGACCAGCCAAGTGGGAGACCAATCCCAATTAGAGACATTTACCGATGGAGGCTATCGGATATTAATTTTAATAAGATTAATCCTATCCTTTCCCCTTTCCCAATAAGTATCTTTCTAAAATTTATCATAGAATTCGTTCTGGAACAAATGGACTAAATTTCCTTGCATTCTCATATAAGATTTCTAATTCAAGTGGTTCAATTCCCCTGTCCCCTCTTTGCAAGCATTGTAATATGAATAATGAAACAATTGACCATTGCCTATTTGAATGTAATATGCTGACGTCTGCACAACATACCTTGCTTTCTAAACTGTTAAAATACTTTAAACACCACAAAATCCCACTATCAGCCAAGAGCCTAGCCAACTATACCTGCACACAGAGCATAGAAATCGACATCTATCATCTTATATATGAACTCCTAGAGTCGAAAGATCTGCTGAAAGATATCTGAATATATATAATAAATATGAGGCAATCAAGCCAGTAGCTCTGTAGCCCACAGAGTGAAGCAAAAGGAAAAGTGCTAAATAGTTTTACTGAAAAGCCCGCTTGCTGTTAAATAGAAGAAGAAGAAGATGTCCAGATTGATGAGAAATTACGTATTGGCGAAACGTTCTGAAGAGATTTGTTGCCGTGGTGAAACGACTATGTTCAGAAGGCCTCGCTTTCAGGGGGAAAAATGAAAAGTTCGGTGCTCTACACAACGGAAATTATTGTATGATTTTGTTATCTTTGCTGAATTCAACCCTTTTTTAGATAGTCATATTAAACGATTTGGAAATCAAGGATCTGGAAGTACCAGTTACTTGTCTAAAACCATTTGCGATGAGTTTATTCTTTTGATGAGTCACAAAGTCTTAAAACAGATTAAAGACGAGATAAAAAAAAGCGAAATGTTTTCTTTAATTGTCGATTTTACATCAGGCATAGCACATGTGGACCCAACTTACTCTCGTCATTAGATACGTTTTGGAAACAGATGAAGCGTGTGAAGGATTTGATAAGTTTTTGCCCTCAGTAGGACATAAAGATGAAGAAATGTTTTCCTGCATTATTTCCGAACTTAACACACTGGACATAAATATTGAAGATTGTCGTGGACAGTCATATGATAATGCTGCGAATATGGCTGGTATATACAATGGCTTACAGGCTAAATTTCAAAGACAGGCACCTTTGCTTTTTTCGTTCCTTGCTTGGCCAACTCTTGAATTTAGTTGCAACTGCCGCTGCTGAATCTTCCACAGAAACTTGTCGCTTCTTTATGTTGCTTCAATAAATCTACGTTTTTTTGTAAGTTCGACACAACGCTAGCAAAAATAAATGCCTGGAATTATGAAAGGGAAAACATTAAGAAGAATAAATTTGACTCGTTAGTCAGCTAGAGAAGACGCTTGTAAGAGTTTAAGAGATTCTTGGTTCGAAGTCATTAAGACCTCAGAATCAATCAAAGATGATTTTTGGGAAAAGCCTGTAACGCGAAACGAAGTGACTGGAATACTTCTGAGCCTAGAAAAACTTGAGACAGCGGCTATGGCTGTAATGTGGAATGTATTTTTGGAGAGGATTAACAAAGTGAGGGAAGAAATTCAAGCTTCTACTATAGACTTGATCACGGTTGCTAATATTTATGAATCTCTTCTCAATTTTTTCGTATCTCAGCGAGAAAATTTTGAGTATTTTGAACAAAGCAATGGAATTAAGCGTGTCGAAAGTGCATTCAAAAGATATGGGTAAAAGACAGTCAAAAAGAAAAAAAAAACAATATGATGAAACACCCGATGAAGAACTAAGAATGACTGCGAGTGATAATTTTAGAGTGAACACATTTCTCATCCTCATTGATAGACTCGTATTGGAATTAGAAAAACGGCTGGAGGCTTACAATACCTTTGATGAAAAATTTTTGCTTCAAACCAAAATGAGTGAATTACCGTCATCAATCCTTAAGGAAAGGGCCCTATTCCTAAAAAAAATGTATCCGAATGACTTAGAGAATGATTTTGTTCATGAGTTTTTACATTTTCAATGCCATATAACTTCCAAAAACATTTTAACAAAACCAGACTATGGGTCTTTAAGAAGTATATCTTCATTTCTGCAACAACAAGGCTTGCATAATATTTACACGAATTTGCACATAGCAATTCGCATGGCTCTTTGTACACCAGCGACAAATTGTTCTGGCGAAAGAAGTTTTTCCTGTTTAAAACGGGTGAAAAATTACCTGCGATCAACCTTACGCCAAGAAAAGCTAAATCCCCTAGCACTTTTATATATAGAGTAAGAAATAATGAAAAAACTGTCTTTTCAAGATATAATTGAAGATTTTGCGAACACAAAGGTGCGTAAAAGAGTATTGTAAGCATAGTTTGATTTTTATACAGATTATATTGAATAAAAGAATAAATTGATATTGAATTATATTGTTTATATTGATTTTTTTTTCAATAACAATAAACATACTCGTGTAATTTACTAAATCAATGAGTATTGACTATCAAAACTAATTAGTAAAACTAAGCCTTCACCTTCACAAGGATTTCGTAATTGACAATCATATTAATAACAGGCAGAAGGTATTATTATTTATTACTTATGCTTATCTATTATTAACTTTACAAAGATATTTAAAGATACACAAACCTTAAAGTTACTATTTCACTAATAAAAAATGGTTTTTAATATGATTGTAAACCGGATTCGATTTGTAATGGTAAGTAGGGCGGCAAAATTGAAATAACCTACTGGCGGCAAATACTTAAATCCACCACTGTGTGTACCTTTGCGCATCAGCGCAAACAGCAAGAACTAAGGCATCTTATGTGGGGAGTTTTTAGATATTTTGACACCTTACACGACTTGGCACAAAGAAATTTCCATTTAATTACTGAATGAATCTTTGGGTGAACAGAGGGGAATGCCTCAAACAGTAAGTGGTCTCATGGCAAATTGTTGGCAGTAGAAGTGTATAATAGCAGAATTGAAAAATTCATCCCACATTTAGATAAGTGCCCTGGTGGCTATGGTGTGTACATTGAAAAGTAGAGTTCATGTGGCTTTTCAAGGAAAGTGCTTTGTTGATATATTTTTTTTTGTGTGTGTGTTGGAACGTCGTTTGGCTCACTGGGCCAAACTTTTACTTTGAAATTTAAGCTGTATAACTGGATGCTAAATTGTTTGCAGCAAATATTCATTATGATTACTATGGGCCGTGCTTCGTTCTTTACTAGTTGCAGCTACTCCTGCAAACATGATTAATAGTATTAGTGAAAACCTAGTGTGGCGATAAATTAATGATATTTGTGTTCTAGAGGTTTAGCTAGAAATTATATGAAAAACTGTGCATTTGATACTCTGGATGATATATCCAGTGTACTTTCTTCTAGTGACATGATAGTTAATCTTCGTAAATTGATATGATAATTATGATAGTTAATGTGATTGTAAATCTTAATTCTCACTTATAATTTCCTGAATTGTTTTTCAACATTTGAAAGTATATATGTCCCATTTGGGATTATTGCTTAATTGAGGCAAATACATATAAACTCGAAAGTCATTCTAGAGAGCTATTAAGATTATTTTTAAAGTACAAAAGCCTTTTGCCTATCTTTTAAAGAAGGCAGATTTAATTACCTACACAGCAGACCTTAGGTCCTTTGCATCAGCTTTGGCTGAAAGGCTTGATTAATTCCTGGACCCAAAAAATGTTCTCTCATCACCAAACCCATAAAGAGTTGCCGTCCAAGGGATAAAGGCCAAAGAGTCTCCCTTCTGAGTTTATTGCAAAAAATACACAAGTATAAGAGGAGTTTTATACTGTCCTTTGTTTCTACTCGTAATTAATTTAATAAAAAGTTTTAAAAAATATAAAACTTTAAAAAGTTTTCGGAAAGAAAAGTAAAGAGTGATATTAAAACCTAAAATAAGCAAAATTATGTTAAACATTGAGTTAAGTTTAAAACGAACAGAAATTCCTACGAATGAATAAATCAAACCTAAGACAAGCACAAACTGAAGTGAATATTCATATTAAACTTAAAGATAACAGATTTAATAAAATACTACTAGGAACTTAAAACAAACAAAATTGCCACAAATAAAAGCATTATGATTCATCTCACTATTTCACCATGAATAGAATCAAGTTACTACAGGGGCTCACAACACAAAACTTTTGAACAGATCTGATCAACATTTTTTTAGCACATTTTACACTTTTGTGACAGGCTTTATACCACTGGAATTCAAAAATGCTAATCCTTTCTTTGAATCTACTGTATTCCTGATAGGGTAGCACTTATCACCTGGTTCAAGGTAACACAAATTTGGATAACATGGAGTAACACAAGGTTGAACTGTCCCATACTCTCTTCTTTGTTTTTAGTATCTAAAAATATAATTTTTAATTGCCCTTTTTTGTAGCTGGAAGGATCAGAAATGTATTTTTCGTACTGACGAGCGATTAAAACTACGTTTCATTCCAACGCTGCTTTACTGGGGTACATCAAAAAGACTTGAAGAAGATCAGTGTCTCGATGAAGAGAATGTAAAGATGCTATTTGAGGAAGATTAGTCGATTCCCAGTGAAATAATTTCTAATTTTGAAATTTTTTCCCATAAGTTTCCAGTCATGCAAATATGAAAGGTCTTGTCAGTAATCGTTTATATTTTTGGGTTCTTGTTTAAGAGTAAAAAAAGTTGTTTCCGCTATCACTAGTTTTGCCTGCAATTATTTAGGCTATTATAAGATATAAGATAAGATATAAGATATTTATTTCGAGAAATTACTATCTCAAGCCCTGAAGGGCTGAATTCGAATTTCGAAGTCCATAAAAAAACAAACAAGCAAGAAACTCATAACAAAAGCACAACAATTTAAAGATTGGCAACCAATGAAAAAAAAAAAAAAAGATTAAAATAAATAAATAATCAAATATCGGAATGCTGTATGATTCCTTTGTCACTTATATTAAAAAACTTCAAAATGGCAACTAGTTAATAAGATAAAAAATAAAAAAAATGAAAAAAAAAAAAAATAATATACACATTAACAAATGTTTAAAAAACAACATAAAAAGGGGATAGGGAACAAAAAAAAGGATATAGAGAAAACCGAGCTGTTTCTTTTATTATATAAGAGAAAAGACAAAATTTATGTACAAATTAACCACTATTTATTAAATCAGTAAAAAAGGGATAAAAGATTTCTTATACCGCAAGGTAGTACAAAGAATGGGAGATAAGGTGGGGATAGGCTGGGACACAGTTCATGGAGGACGATTTCTATCAGGTACATGGTATTCAGGGAAAAGGTTCGCAGTACGGGGGTTCAAAAGTGCCAACTGACCAAAACGGAGGCACAAATTATTTCTTCGTCTCTCGAGGGTCTCTAGGTTTGAAATATTTAACAAAGACAAAGACGGTTTCTTGCCCTCTTTAAAAATAATTCTTAGAGCTCTCTTTTGGATATTTTCAATTTTTTGTGTTGCTTCATTAGAGAGGACAGGGTGCCACACAGAACAAGCATACTCTAATATGGGACGCACAAAAGAAATGTATACTTGTAGTACAGGAAAATGAGCTCCAAAAAGAGGTCGACCCGAAACAAATTGCAACAGAAATGATTTTTACACCATCTTGTAGAGAAAAAAAAACTGAACAACATATCCATTTTCGCATATTCTGAGTCGACGCAAAATAACGGTTTTTTGGCTTTTAATGCTATTTTTTTCGTTATTCGAATAAATATCGCAATTTTCGTGGACATCGGTTTTTCTTGAACGGAAGTATGATTCTAACCCAAAATAACATGGCGAGACCGAAAACGAAGTCGGATTTAGCGTAAGAAGCACCATAAAAAAGTAACTGTATTTTTTCGACTTTTTTCGCCTAAAAAATACAATTTTCGTTGTAGCCCGATTTTCTTGAATGAAAGTGTGGTTCTGACGTAGAATCACGAGCTGAGATCGAAAATAGAATCAAATAGGTTGTTCACTGAACCAGAAAAAAAATCGTAATCATTAATGAATGATCTACATTTTTTTAGAAAATAATTAGGGAAAGTGAATTACAAACCGAACTGGTTTTCAGTGGTCAGTATCGTAAATCACACTTAAAACACTCTTCGTATACAATTTAGGGTCAACCATAAGTGCTTGCTGCGTGGCATTCCAACCCGGTCTTGGAGTTTTCAGGTACCAGGAGGAATGCCAGAGGATTTCAAGGGTAGAGTTAACAACTGGTTGAAAATCTCTCAGACCTTCATATCTGATTCGCGAGAGTATGGAATCGTCTGATTTATGGTGCACAATGCGTATCTTTTGAGCATTTCTTATGTCATCGGCAGTGGGATTAATCCTAGGAATGCGTATTCTAGCAGAAGTTGACGCTGGTGTCACAGAGGCAATGATACCCATACCGTGGAAAGTATTGTTGCCATCGAGAGTGCAGATATCATGATCCACGTTGTCGGCAACGTGGTGAATAAACCCGCCAGGGAGAATTTCATCCAGATCCTCAACTGCGCTGATGGCTGAACATCTTTCGAATCGCCGAACTTCATAGTACGACGAACAGAATCCCATTGCGTTCAGAGTGTCGATGAGATATCGCGACGCAAAGTGATGATGCATCTGTACACCCAGACCTATTTGCAGAGGTGCAATTACAGCTTGTGGTCTAGCTGCTTGTATGATCGCATGACCAATACTAGCAATCTTGAGGTCTACGGTCTTCCCAACAAATATTTCCCGAAGAAAAAGTCTGAGGCTGTCAGGTACAAAGTTCACAGCTTCTGAAGTGGTTGACAGTTTTTCTAAAACGTCGTAGTCGTCTTTGTTTGTCTGTAGGCCTTTTATGTCGTTTTTCAACAGTTTCGCTGCAGCGCAAAGCAACTGTGCTTTTTCCTTCTCGGGATCTGCAGATCTTGCTTCCACATGATACTGATTTAAGATTGATGACGCAGTATCCGTGAAAGTCACTACATTCGACTTTCCGTCGACAGTCGAGATGAGAATTCTAGTACCGAAGTGCTCGAGAATCTTTTTCTTCATATAAACATTGCTGTAAGGTTCAACATCCACTTCAAGAGCGTCACGCATCTTTTGAACTACATCACTGACTGTTGTCTGTTCTTCGTCATTCCTTTCAAGAAACTGCATCGCTTTTATGAAAGCATCCGTTTTCACCTCGTCCTCTGGTCTGCCTGACCTTCTTCTCTTTTCTCAGGCTCACAGTTCATGTTCTCGTATTTGAATGGAATCCCTCGGCTTGTCCGAAAGTTATTGCTGCAAAGCTGATGGTACACGGCATCAGCGGCATGAAGGTCTGGGACGGTGCATATCCTTCGGTAAACACTGACTGCCCAGTCATCATTTCTCAGTTCGCATGTTTCTTTAATTGTTTTGTCAAAGTCTATGGTCCGAACGCAGAAAACATCTGAGCCTTTCCGGTGTGAAGCTGAGAGGTCAACAGGGCAGCCACAAAACAAGCAACACTCGTTAAACCTGAACTGTGAAGTACTCGACCGCAACTCGCACTTGGCAGTGGAAATTTTAGCTAGCCACTCATCCTTTCGCCTTTGAGTGTCATTGTCAATGTTACGCCTGTGTGTATAATTTTTTCTGCATAACTCATGGACCTTCTGTCCGGCAGTGACCACAACGGTATCCCTTCGCATCTGACTAGATTGGTTAATTCCGGCAGCTCCTTTCTGTGTAATAATCGTGTAATGTGAGTCGTCTTCGACATTTCTTTTGCAGATTCTGCAGTGCTCCAACTGAGTAGACATCTCGCTATAAAAAAAAAAAGAGTTATTAAGCAAAACATATCTGATCGAAATTTTAAGAGATTTCTTTTGTTCAGCCTTGTTGAAAGGTCCAGTAATAATGTCTCTAGGGATGTCAACGTCCCCAAAGTCTTCAAGACAACGGCTATAGGCAAGGCAATTACTTCATTGTTGCACATGGATACGTTATTGAGAGGGCTATGTTTGTTTGAACTTTACTTTCCAAGAAGACGAGAGATATTCAAATGAGCCTTACAGAGAATGTTGAGGAAAGTGTTGAACTAAATGAAAACACGTTATGTTTACACAGATTGTCAAAAGGGTGAAACACAGGAATAAGTAAGTATATTAATTGGGAAAATTCAGGGAATGATAAGGGATATGATCAAAAGACAATATTTGCATGCTACCAATACTACTTGAGCTACTACTATCATACTTCTCCATTTACAATACTGAGGGGAAAGTTGAACTAAATCCAAAGACGCTGTGTGCATGCACAGCGTCAAACTAGCCTAGCTCAAGAATTAATTGGGGTATTAAGTTGGAACTTTCAGAGAATGCTTAAAGGGGAAATATCGTCTCATCAAAAGGCAATATGCGCACACTACTGCTAACGCTACTGTTAGTGCAACATTTACTACTACTAATTCTATTGCAAATAATTTTAAATTTAACCTGTCGTTATGACTAGTTCACCTGTTGGTAAAAGGTTTTTTTCAGGGGACGATTGTATTATCAATAGATGTCGCTTTAAAAAAAAAAAAAAAAAAAAAACTTCAACTGACATTAAAAAAAAAATAATTTTACGCAAAACAGTAAAGTAAAAAAATTTAAAATTTAAAAATTTAAATTATTAAGTTACGAACCACCATTATAAAAACCGACTTCTTACATGCGCTAATCATTCATCAGAACACTAGCAGATTCACCGGAAAGTATTACTCGACTGTTAGATGGCGGAATTTCGAATAAAATTTTTTCTCGGGGTAGATGGCGAATTTAAATAAAGGTTATGACTGTCACTGACCGGAACTAGTTTTCTACTCGACTTTCTGGCATTACTTGAGGTCTTCGTCTAATTGATTTCTCAGTCAAATCTTGGGAATAAACTTTGAAATCTTTAAAACACTGAGTGATGAATGTGACGATTTTCATTTTTATTGCATTACGTAGCCTTCGAAGCGTCTTATACTAGTGCCTAGTTCAGGTATTTTTACGAACAACCGATCATTTGTTGAATAACAAGTGCCGATTGATTGTCTTTACAAAAATTACCGCAACGCATATTGATGATAGTGAAACTTTTTTGTTTTGCACCAGACACCCAATCGGACTTCATTTTCGGTCTCAGCTTGTCATTCTGCATCAGAATCATACTTCATTTCAAGAAAAACGGTCGGATACTAAAATTATATTTTTTTCCGGAAAACGTAAAAAAAATCGCATTAAAAGCCAAAAAACCGTTATTTTGCGTCGACTCAGAATATGCGAAAATGGATATGTTGTTCAGTTTTTTTTTCTCTACAAGATGGTGTAAGAATCATTTCTGTTGCAATTTGTTTCGGGTCAAACCTCCATTTGCCTGTACTATTGTAGTAAATGTGATTGGGGGCAACTGAATTTATTTAAAAGTTTAAGGAGGGAAAGCGAGGAGTTTGCTTGTCGTAGGATATTATTTATATGGGCATCCCATTTCAAATTAGAAAAAATTGTAACACCAAGGAGCTTAAAAGATGTGACAGAGGTTTCAGGAGGAATAAGAGCAAAAAACAGGGAAGGGGATTTAAGAAAACTTACTGAGACTATCGCGGATTTAGAAGGGTTGACTGTCATGTCAAGGGACGAGGCCTCACAGGCAATATCCTGGAGCATGCCCATTGGGTTGCTAAACATGTTTTTATGAAATATCTCTAAAACTGTCAAGTCATCGACAAATTTCCATCTATTGTCATAAAGGGTTGAAAGGCTGTTAATCATAAGAGAAAAAAGGAGAGGGCCTAGAATAGTCCCCCGAGGAATGCCATTAAATATGGAGAGGTGATCTGAGAAACAATTTAGATATTTAACTGCTTGAGATCTATTAGAAAGAAAAGAGGCAACGAGCTTAACAAGGAAAGTTTCAATGTGGAATTCATTTATAAGTTTATCTATGAGTAAATTGTGGTTAATTAAATCAAAAGCTTTTTGAAGATCAATAGAAATTAGATTAAGCCAAAGTGTTAGGTTTTTCAAGTAATTTACCCATGGTATCAACAAGATGGATCAGGTAATGAGAGGTTGACGTGGATTTGAGATTACCAAACTGTCTAAGATCAATGAGGGGGAGGACTTTCATCTTAAGTCAGTCTGCAAGAAAACTTTCATACAATTTTGAAAAAATCGAGGTGATGGTAATAGGACGAATGCCATCAAAGCCAGGCTTCACATTTTTCTTTTTGATTGGGGTAATAAAGCCTTGTTTCCAATATTGAGGGAACTGTCCAGATTCGGTAATTTCATTAAACAGGGTGGATATGGGTTTTGAGAGGTAATCACTGAAAGCTTTAATCAGAGTACCAGGAAGATCAATAGGGCAAATGCTTGATCGTTTTAGCTTTTAAATTTTTCTTGCAACATCCAGTGGAGAAATGTGTGGGAGTCAAAAAGGATCAGGAATATCTGGACATTCGTAAGATAGTGAAGGGAGACTGTGGACAATAGAAGCCAGAAACTTATTGAGGTTATTAGCTGTGGTCTTTGGAGGTTCATTTATATTAAAATTTAGCTGTTCTTGACTCTTGCCGGTAATTTTTTTCATTTCAGTGTGCGAATTCATCGGTTTATTATGGCACAAGGTATATATTTTGTTTTTATAATAGGCTCGGGCAGCTTTTCTAATGTAATTTATAATTCCTTTCTTAAGTTATTTGCTTCAGCTAAATTACCCCTCTTAAATAAGCTTATTTTCGTGCGGATTAATATTTTTATGTGATTATTTATGTAAGGTTTATCACTGGAGCACTTTCTGATTTTTTTTTCTGGGAAACATAATGAGTGGGAATCAATTAATTATTTGTGAAAAATCAAAATTTTGTCATCAAGGTTATTAGAATTATAAAGGTCTGACCAACTTTCACTGGTCAGCCATGATCCAGAAGAAAAAAGTCCTGTGTCACTGAGGGGACGGCAAACCCCAATGGAGGTAGTAAAGGAATGTTCAATGGCTGAGGAGGGAGAAAAAGAAGACAATAGTGGTAACTGCCTCCTAGTAGTGGCAGTGCTTGCGGGGAGTTGTAATACTTACTCATGTTTGAACAAATAACATCCAGAGAGGTGTTACCTTTTGTTGTAGATATTTTAACCAGTTGTTTAATATTAAGAGAGTTACAGATAGAGTCTATTCTCAGGTCATTCGCATCGCTAAGTAAGCAAATACCAGCGTTCGGATACTTTGTTAACACAAAGTCAGCACTTATAAGAAATTGTTGGATAAATTTGCGTTTCTGGTCAATACTTTGGTTAGGGGAATGATAATAGACGGCGGTTACAATTAAATTGAAAGGGCGGGGAAGTACTTTCGGTCGAAGGCTCAGCCATAGAATTTCATCATAATCTG
The DNA here is from genome assembly GCF_049724085.1 of Artemia sp. Qi Xiang Cuo. Taxonomy (NCBI): domain Eukaryota; kingdom Metazoa; phylum Arthropoda; class Branchiopoda; order Anostraca; family Artemiidae; genus Artemia; species Artemia sp. Qi Xiang Cuo. The sequence goes on along the minus strand of NC_142796.1, from coordinate 78,431,541 downwards.
ATAAGTTGGGGGTGGGGATGAGTTTAGGTTGGAGGTTATCCTGGACAAAAAATAATATACCACCCCCTTTTTTCCCGAGAGGGTGATCGGGAGGGCGAAGTTTTATAAACTGAGTATAATTGCTAATTTTTAGGAAATCTGGGTTCTGGGACTGAACCTCTGTCACAGCAATAATATTAATTTAATGAATTTCAGAGATAACCTCGAGTTCGGTAATTTTGTCCCAATTCAGGCTCTTAGCATTGCTAAGTAGGAAAGTTGGAAAATTAAACAGATTTGGGTATTGGGATTTTTTTCAATTCAGGAGGGAGTTATTTGAGGTTAAAGTTTATGAAAAGGGTGACGTGGGTAAGGGTATGATTTTGAGGTACTATTAAAAGGCGGGACTGGACCGGTCTTGAGAGAAAAGGAGGACAGCGGACAAATTATGGGAATATTATTAATTTGGGATGGAACTACGGTGGAATTCGTCTTACTATTTGAAGTTTTAGAAACTGTGCATGGATGTGTTACCTGTGGATCGTTCTGCCTGCTTACTCTTAAACCAGAGTCATACTGGTAGGGTAGCCAAAGGGGATAAAGTGCAAGGGAAGGGAGAAAGGTTTCCTGGTGATCTGGGAATAAGTCAAATTGGGAGTGATCTTTATATGGGGGTTGGGGGGGCAAGATGATGCTGAGGGAGAGAAGTAGGGTGGGGGTGTCTGAGAGGGGAGGGGTGGGGTTTGTTTCGGCAAATAACGGGTGGAGTCCAGAACCGGTCGGCAACTTCTTGGACGCACGGAGAAGAACGGAGTCGAAAGGAAGTTGATTTTTGGGAAGAAAATGAGTGAGGGGGGTTTGGGGATGGTCCGAATTGAGTAAAGTGAGTGTGGGGGTTGGACTGACTGGGCAGGCGTAAGTACATGGGGCGGAGGATTGTTTCGAGGGATGGGTTCCTGAGGTATACTGCGCTGTATCGGGTATGCAGGGGGATAAGACTGAAAGTCGAATGGAACAAGAAACTAGGGGAGGGGGGTCGTGAATACTTTCGGCGTCGCCCTAAAAAGCGTTGGGTTACCTTGTTACCTTGACTGGTAACAGCTGGGACTACCCAAGTTTGTGCACTTGTTTTTTGATTGCGGCTCGATTTATTTCGTAAAAAGGAAGGGGGACATAAATATGCAAGCTATCACACCCGAAACAACGCCCACTTGATGCTAACTTACATAAAGGAACGTGGTCAAAATTACACTTTGTTTTAGTACAGTTGCCAGTGAGATAAAAACGACATAAATGCAATAACAAGCACTTCTTTTGGTCACACTTGCTATATAAAAATTGAAAACAAGCTCTTAAACTAGCTTCATTTTGGTTTTTGAAGTTACGGGTAATATATCCGTGATTACAGGGGCACTTTGAACCTAATTTACAATTTCCTTGCTTAAAAAACTTGCAATTTTTTATAACACTATTATCAGGAATACTTTTTTCCTGCAGCTTGCTTGGAGCACGATCATGTTCAAAATGACATTTATCACCTAATTTGCAAATACCTGCTAAAATTATATTAGCACATTTGCGATTATTAGCAGAGAAGTCCTTATTATTAGTCAGAATCACTTCAGTACTTTCAAAGCAAATTCGGGCATCTCTGATTGAGTTCTCAAGGACAGGATTATAATTAGGTTGAATAGAGGTGATATTGGGGTCAGGTACAATTTCTGAACTCGGGTTTATGTCACTCGTAGTGGCTAAAGTTGATGAACTTAATCCTCTGCTTCCTTCATTAATATTCATTGAGCTTGGGGACAATGCTAAAGTTGATGAACTTAATCCTCCGCTTCCTTCATTAATATTCATTAAGCTTGGGGACAATACACTGTTTTGATGATGAAAATCTAAGGTGTTATTTACCTTGTTTGTGATGGAATAATTTGTAAGTTGACTTCTTGAATCATTTTCATAAAATGACAAAAAATCTCTAATTAGCATTAACACATCCGTTAGCTTTTCTTTTAAAGTCAAAATTTTTGTAAAATCTGCTTGTGATGGGGGGGATGTCGTGACGCTGTCCGTTTGAACATATTTATCCATGCTGCATTCAGTGGTTTGGCATGATACATGCGTTGGACCTTCGGGAAGGACTTCAAGAACTTGGCACTGGGGTGGGGCAAGTAAAATTGTAGGACCAACTGAACTAGCCTCCTGGGGCTCGTTTGATTTTTCTGTTGAAACAGAAAGCTGGCTGTGTGGAGGGTCAGGATAAGGAGTAGGACTGCTTAGGTCACTTAGGATGCTAAGAATTCTTTTTCTTTCAACTGGGGTACGAGGCGTTCGAGCGAAGCCAGAACGGGGTACAGAAAGACCCGGAGAAGAAGTAAGGTTTACCTTGGATTTAGTGGAGCAGTCAAGGCACATCCAAGAGTTACTCCAATTAGTAATGTCTATCCCGGCACACTTTTCGGCCCCTGCGTGGAACCAAGAGTCACAATTTGCACATTTGATTGAGTTAGAAGTAACTCGTAGTCTGCATTCTGGACAGTATTATTTTTGTTTTGCCATTTGGACAAAGGTACCAATCACTGTAGCTTTGAACTTAGAGAGGTGTTGACAGGTTGAACTCTGACAAAGAACAGAACTCTGACAAAGAACTTATTTTTAATGATGCTGCATGCCAGGCACAGTGTATAATTTAATTTGTGGATGGCTGGGGGACGAATTGGAAAAGAACAGTGACGTTGTTTGGGGGGGGGGGCAGTCCCCCCCCTAGTAATTTTGAGAAAAAACTATTATTCATTTAGTAACTTTGAAACTATCACTCGTTTTGACCTTCAAATTCGCTCTTTACTTCGACCAGGTGATCTTTTTAATTAATCCCAGCTCTTTTTTAATGTAACAAACTCAAGAAATAGTGGTTCATTGCGCTTCCTCATTAATAATAATAATAATCTGTATTTAAAAGCCAACTAAAGCCATATACAAAAAGACATACTAAAGAAAAATTACACTTCATTTGACATCCTTCCCATCAATACAAAATTTCCTACTGCCACATTAATATTATTCAGATATACCGCCTTTGAAGTCTTATCATCAAGGAAATAGGTCATCTACTTCTTATACAAGCTGAGCGTAACATCAACCAGGGAGAATTTTGTTCTTGTTGGTAGGTCTAGTCACTCTAGTGCTCGAAATACATTATAGTGAGAAACAAGTTCGACTGTTTTCAATACCTGGATTAGACTATGATATGTTAATTTTGCGTTTTGAACTTGATTAAGCAATTATTTGATACTTGATCTGGGCTATCCCATAGGGCAGTGCCGAAGGAATTCAGGCCTACAGAGGTCTAAGAACCTAAAATCCCGAGTATTGAATGGTACTACGCTTTTGTTGCTATTGAAACTAGTTCCAGTGGTGCCAATTACGGGGGGGGGGTATTTTCCTCCTGAATTTCCCCCCATCCCTTGATTTCAAAAATAAATCTTCATGGAAAAACAGAAGAAAAAAAATTGCTACCCTCCTTAATTTTTTTTATAATTATAGAATTGAGGCGGTTGAGAGGGAAATATGTTAAAAACAATTCTTAGACCTACTTCATAATGTGTAGAATAATTGTAGTTAACACATTTTGACTGCAGCTGCACTATAGTTTACCCACAACCCCCCCCCCCCACTAGTATAAAAATATATAACCTAAATAAGACGTTTCCCGTGTATTTTGCCATGCGTTACTCGTGTTTCAACCCGTGAAATTAAATAAAGAAGACATTAAATATTTAAGATATTATGAATATTAAATAAAAAAATTTTTTTTAACAAAATTACACGTTGTGGGTCTCATATGGCACTTTATGATTGCCTTATTAAGTTGAATTTATAAGAATTTGTTTATAAATGAGCCTATAATTAGCTCTCTATGATGTTTATGTGTCTGGCCCGGCCTTTCTATTGCAAAAATTTCACCCAGATTGCACTTTTAGAATACCATATGGTAGTTTAAGACGGCTTTATCGAGTCTAAACTATAAAAGAGATATTAGAATTAGCCATGTTTCAGTGCCGCGATAGCAACGAAGAAATAAAGAGGACACATCGCTGCTGCCCAAGCAAAAAAATCATTATTTCTTGTTGTTCAGGGAGGTGGGTTATAATTTTCCTGTATAAGGTTTCGACAATTGCAATTTAAAGAGTGTACTTTGGGATTTGCTAAGACGCTATTTTCAAATCACATGCAACTGATGATGCGATGCACAGGCCTATTGGAATAGCGCTTGGTTAAACTGTGATATTTAATATCCAGTGATGTGCGCAGGAGTTGAAGGAAGTGGAAGGGAGATATGCACTTTAATATTAAAATAAAGTTGGCAAAAAGACTGATCTTATACGAAATTCACCATCACTCATCCCAAAGCTTGTTTACAGCACGCACACTGTCGTCTCCAGCAACTCATAGCTGACAGTTTTAGTAAAAGCTGAACGTCAGCATTTAATTTTAGTTGATATTTGTGCGTTGTTTATTTATGTATTGTATACTGTTTTTGAAATTAACCGAGTAACGTCATTGCTAAATAGTAACTTTTCTTTACTACCTCCTGAAGAGAAATGTACTATCGAAAACCTAGAGAAGGAAGAGGACACTTTACTTTTTAAACCGTTTGGTACACCCCCCCCCCCACTCTCCATCAGGCGGAAGAACGCAGGCACATGTGGTCCCAGAATCGGGGTAGCTGGGCTGCTATATATTCAATAAAATCAATAGTTCAGAAAAAGCGCGTTCGTAGACTCAGCGATGTAAGATGACCAAACTTTCGGTTCCTTCACCAGCTCCGTCTAGCTCTTAGCTTTAAAGTGTTTTATAATATAATAGAAAATATAAATTATATCAATTTATTTGGTTTTTACAGGCTAATAAAACCAAGAAAGGGTAGACCTCCTTACTTTCTTTTTTTGGTTCAGAACCAACTGTAAAAAAGCAACGGACTTTGGAACACCAAGAAGAAGGTATTGAAAAGAACTATGATTCACCATCTACATCTTCTTACAGCAACATAAAAACTGAAAATGAATCCAATTTAAAATGTGAAAACAACTCAACTTCGACCAAATTAATAAACATACGAGATCCAGTTAATTGTCCAGCCTCAGCTTTGGTTCATGGTTGTGATAACCCCTCTCAACAAAGAGACTTGATTTTCCCTTCGACTAATGGTAGAAAATTCAGAACAGATTGATACAGCACATTCCCTTGGTTAGTGTATAGCACAGGAAATGATAAAGCGTATTGTTTTACCTGCCATGAATTTTACTGTTATAGTAAAAAATATAAAGCAGATGATGCTTTTACAGTGAATGGGTTCTCTAATTGTAAAAAAGCCGTCCAGGCATTTGAAAGCCATCAGAAATGTAACTCACACATGGATAATGCTGTTAAAGTTGTCTCTCTTAGAGAATCGAACAAAACTGGTTCTGTTGCTGAACAAGTAAACATTAAACACTCCAAAGATGTGAAACAAAATCGATTGTATCTAAAATCCATATGCGAATCATTGTTATTTTGTGGTAGACAAGATATCGCATTACGAGCCCATGACGAAACTAAATTCAAAAAATAGAGGGAACTTTTTGGAGCTCGTGGAACTTCGCTCTAAGGAGTAAGGACAGTGATGTGATTCAACAGCTCTTCGTTAAACGTAAAAAGAATGTTCCGTATATTTCACCAACTGTCCAGAATGAATTACTGTCTGTTATCGGAGATCAAATAAAACAACAAATAGTTAAACAAGTAAAAGAAGCGAAAATATTCGCTGTTATTGTAGACGAAATTCAAAATATAGCAAAACATGAGCAAGTTGCGGTGGTCTTGAGACATGTTAATGAAAACTTAGAAGTTCACGAATCGTTTGCTGGCTTCTATCGTGCTGAAAAAAAAAACGATGGGAAAACATGAGCTGCACTAATAAAAAATACATTTCTTTCGCTAGACCTGGACATTAAAAATTTACGTGCTCAGTGTTACGATAGAGCTTCAAACATGAGAGGGCCTTATAAATGTGTGGCAGCCAGAATACTTCACGAGAGCTCAACCGCAATGTATATATTTCATTCCTGTGCACACATACTGAATCTATGCATTGTCAGCTGCTTTAATTCAGTGATTTTAATCAGAATATGTTCTTTGTCCTTCAAACTATCTATAATTTAATTGAAAAGTCAACCAAACGCCATGCAGTTTTTAAGAGGATTCAGAAGAGTTCAACTCATTTCATGGGGGAACCCACTAAGTGACACCAGATGGACTTGTTGCATTGAAGCAGTGCAAGCACAGCTTGACAACTTTGAAGAAACTCTTGCAGCTTTAGAAGAAATTTTAGAGACCGACCATGATGCTGGAGGACAAGCCAATGCTTTGAAAAAAAGTATGAAGATTTTAGCTTTGTTTTTGACCTACTCCTTCTAAGAAGAGTTTTAATGCAATGCAACATATTGTCGAAAACGTTACCGTCCACAAGTGTGACTTATGAAGTGGTAAAAAGGTAAAGTGGTAAAAATTGGTGTAGTGGTAAAAATTTGAACGCTGCATGTCTGAGCTACAGTGTTTTTACGGAGTTGAGGATATGAAAAACAAGAACATTCTAGAAAGATCATCTGCTTTTGCTGAAAACGCTTGAAATGTGTATCCTCTGTTATTTGATCTATTTAAACTGCACTTCATTATTCCTATGAATTCTGCGTCGTGTGAAAGACCTTTTTCTTGTCTTCGATGGTTGAAGACATACTGCCGCAACACCACGGGGCAAGAAAGATTGCACTATTGGCAATTGAAAGAGAAGTACAAATTGACCATGATAAAGTGATAAAGGAATTTAATATAGAAAAACATAGACGACTACAATTTTCGTATCAAGTCTGTGTAATACAGAGCCAAAACATTGATTTTTTTTATTACAGGATTAAGTGTGTATTGTAGGTTTATTTTATATGTAAATTCGTCAAATTTTGAAATATCATAAGATTCATGTTACAAAATGATATTAGATTTACAATTATATATAATAAAACTTGGAATTATCCTGTATTTTTGCTTTTGTTTTATGTGGCCCGCTTATTTCAATGCTATTTATTAATACAAAGAAGTGGACCCAAAATTACCCAAATATAGTACTATAAGAACATCAAAGTAGGTAATATAAATTAATGTAATGGCATATTCTAAAAACAGTTTAACCTGTGTTATAGAAAAACGAATCCAACAACTCTGTGAAAAACTTATTTTAGAATTTCATGTATATTACTCATAGTTCTATCTACAAAATTAAAACTTTTTTGTGACTTCTTAGACTGAAAATCAAATACTTATTCCAGATATTGTTGAATATCCTAATGTATGTTTAGCAGTGCTAAATCAATCAAACTCACTAAACTATATTAGTCAAACTCTTCACTCCCTTGAATTAATGAATGACTGAACTGGATTAATTGGTACTTACTATGGTGAATCCTGATCGGAATTGATATTTCGAATATGACATATTTTTTTCTTCTTACGATATTTTGGCGATTCGCTTTAATAGTAAAAGCTTCAATGCCACTGAAGGTTCAGACAGGAGCAATATACGGTTTTCGCAAAGATTATTTGCCGAATTAATACCAAAAACTAATCATTTTAGTTTAAGCAAAATATGTGAAGTTATAATAAAAAAAAGTTACATTCAGTAAAAAAAAAAAAATTTTTGGCAATAAAACAACTCGACAGCTGCCAGACGTAATTAGTCCCTAGCCCTGGCGTCAACTTGCACTTTTTCCTTATTCGGAAATTCCTAATCAGAAACTAACTCCGTGCTCCACCAGTAGAAAGCTACTTTCAGATAAAAAGCACAAAAAAGAATCTGTTTTTAAAGGGACGATAGTACTACCTAAAACATTTTAATCTTCAGCTTAAAACAAACTCCATTCAATGTAGTAAAAATACTATCCTAAACTTGAAAAATATTCTTTATATCCATTAGCTTGATATTACTTGCTGGGTCGCAAACACTGTCTTGGAAGCCACTTCACAGAAGGAAATCGTCAACGATCTTATAATTTTGCTAATTGGAAATAAATGTCTGAATTCGCTGGCAAATCATCAACAATGTCATTTTGGATAAAACTAAAGCTGAGTTAATATTAAAACAAATTCCACGTCCTATCCTGAATTCAGGTTTCCTTAATTCACTCAAAAACCAAAGTATATACAACTTTGCCAATGTAAAAAATGGCGCATTCTGAAGGCAATCTGACAAAGCACACCTTTTACAATGTATGGAGTTCTAGCATCAAAGCCCTTGATTTACTTAACTTTATAGTTTCCAGGAGGACACACTCTAAAAATAAGGATAGCCACTAAAAAAAGACGAACAACGAATCTTCTCTGATTTTTCTGCTGTTTATTTTAGGGAATTGGTCAAATTGACATCTGAGTGGTTCTTGCAGGAATTTATCCCTTCCCGATCCACGCAACTAACATTTATCGACATTCTACAAATAGCTAAAAAATGACCCTTGTAATAGCTAGATATTCCCATGTTAATCTGCCCAGTTTGCACATATATTGATGCGAATTTTTAAACAAAACGCTTTTACTTCCAATAACAGAGATAAAATAAAACGCAAAGCACACATTAAGCCAAAAACTCAAAAATATCCATATTTTCTTTTAGTGCATCACAATGTATGTTATCTGGAATTGAATTATTATAGTCAGTACTATGCACTCTTATAGGATTCCCATTCATAAGAATATTCCCATTAATAAAAGGTGAATCGTCAATATCCGAATGATGAATAACTGGGCCATGAATATCTACGTTCGGTTTTTCTGCAAGGAAATCAAGAAAATCAGGTGATTCGTCTATTTCTTCTGTGGAAACATCGACGCATCCGGTGGTTTCCGTCGATTCTTCAACGCTCTGCATAAGCCATTGTAATAAACTGTCACAGACATCATCAGGAAAAGGCGATAACCTAGAATATAATTGGCTTACAATCTAAAATGTCATTTGGAACGGCAGTTCCAGATCACTAATTCTCCAGAATTCTTCAGGAGTTTGAGACATCCCAAAACTAACTTGCGAGGGGTCAAGTAAAACATAGATAAAACACTCAAGGAGTGTGAGGAAGGAAAAAATAGAGACGAGGGGAGGGGTATTAAGAAACAAAGGCAAGACACTTAAAAGCCAAAAGACAAATAAACTTACAAAAAAAAAGAGATCATGATGGAAGTCCCAGCAGCTTTCCCAAAATGACATCAAAAGCATAATTTACAAAGGGCGCCAAAAAGGATGGAATCCAGAACTGAAAATCCGGTTCTGTGCTACCACATTGACTGTTACTTGCCCATTAGAAAATGAAAGGTTACTCTTCAACAACAGATGGGAGAGGGAGTTGAGAATAAGAGGTTCCACCATTTTTGTCAAAGATGCACACGACTTAGTGCCTAGGTTCCTGTCCTCCTACCTGTACCTCTGAACATACTTCCAAATTTACCTTCAGATTTATGTTTGGGTCTGCGGTGGAGGGTTGAGTAGTAACATTTTTCAAATAATTATACTCTTACTTTTAAGCATACCTATCACATACCAAACTGCTTTGTAGGCTAAGCAGACATGGTGTTTTGTTTTACTGTTTGAAGGGCGCCCGTGTGTGTAAACAATAAGCTAACCCTTTTCATGCACATAAGAAAAAAGCAGGGTTTTACTGAAAAATTTTTACATTGGAGGAGGATGGATGATAAAGGAAAAAAAAGGTGGTAGTTTTAATTATTATTAAGAAATTCAAGCAAGATTCAATGAGTTTTTACCTTTCGATCAAGCATTTCCTCTATTTGCCATTACGATAACAAATTATTATTAAGAAATTCAAGCAAGATTCAATGAGTTTTTACCTTTCGATCAAGCATTTCCTCTATTTGCCATTACGATAACAAATTATTATTAAGAAATTCAAGCAAGATTCAATGAGTTTTTACCTTTCGATCAAGCATTTCCTCTATTTGCCATTACAAACATTCAGTTTTATAGACTAAAACTCTCAAAATTCCGCAAGTCAGCATGTGAACCACTTAGAATAAGCATTAGCATAAAGTAAAGTGTTAGGTCAAATACTAGCATAAAGTACGTTCGTTTTGAAATATGGTCATTTTGTAGCTTCAAAACCTTTACATTTATAAAGTCCTTAGCTTTGCATTATATAAATGCTTGTGGTTTCCACTAAGCTTTATATTTACTTGGCAGCACTTAAAGAAAAGACTCGAAAATTTGAACAAAATAAATTCTTAAGAAAAACAAAGTAACATTTTAGCTGTTTGGAACACATGCAAAGAAAAACGAAAAAGATTTATAACCAAAATTTCAGAAAAACCTCAACCAAACAGGCAAACAAGAATCAACAACACAACTGCATTCAACTCCAGATTACCAAGACCAAGGAGGGGAATATGTGTGTTTGACCAGTGTGGGGCTTAACAATGGCCCTCTTTATTTAGATTTAAATTTTAAAAAACTTTTCTAATTCATTTAATGTTTGGGATATCACCAGCAGTAGCTCAAAACGCATTATGCTAAAAGCTTTACAGAAGAGTGAAAAACTTGAAGAATGAGTAGTAGCCTTTTCGACTTCAATTGGTAAACAGTTTGTTACAAACATAAAAAAGTTTAGTACTTTTTAGCATAGAATTCTAAAAAAAAGTACAAAAAAGGTTTGTTTAAGCACTGTACAAACAAAGTAAAAACTAAGTTACTATCAAAAGTTGAGTTTCCCACTACTTCTGCAAGTGAGAAAGATAGAAATAAAACATTTTGGATACACATCGTGTAATACTAAAGGTCCTTAGAGCCCACCCAAAAAACAAAACAGGAAAACCAATTAAAGCAATCGATCTAGTGCGTTGATTTTGAGTGCATAAGTATCAGTTCTGGCAAAATACACATCACATAGGACATAGTCTTAAATGACAATGGGAAAAAAACGAGAATGTTTCCACGTGCATATCATTTGTAGCACAGCACAATTAAGCATTTAATTTGCGTCGCGCTATTATTATCGACCCTTCAAAGCTTGGAAAATATAGGTGAACACTATGTCTACATATTTTAAAGTAATTACATTAAAATGGGACATTTTTGGCTTTTAGATCTTTTTCCAACTGTCCCCCCCTCCTGTTACCCATTTGACAGTCAAAAAAGCTGACGATACTGCAAAAAATCTACTTGAAAAATAGATACCTGTCATTGGATCGCGGAGTGACATTTCCACTTTCCTGGCTTCCGTCTGTGACTTCTGAACTACTACTTTCCCTGCAATGCAAAAGATTGCTAGGAGGCAATGCAGTATACGAATGCTCAGCAAAGTGTCCCCATTGACTTCGTCCTGTCCTTTCGGCAGAAGGTCATTAATGAGCGCTGCTGACTCAAAAGATGAAGTCTTTGGAGAGCTATACTTGATAAATTTGGGGCAGAAGGACTCCTCGATCCTCACAAGCTTGTCATTTGTTTGCATCAAATGATTGTTCTCGTCCATTAGTTGCTTGTTTGCTTCCCAAAGCCGTTTATTCTCTTTCTGTAGCATTTCATTCTATAAAATACGTGTGATACACCTTTTATAATTTTACTTTCAGGGTATTTCCAACAGCAATCAAAATAGGTGGAAATTGCCACTGGGAAAAAGAAATTCTCGTGTTCAGTACTAACAAATCCTGAAACCTTAATCTTGCTTTGAAAAATAGTTGTCAAAACTACAACCACGATGGTTGAAAAGCAATCTTGATTGTTACTAAAACACCGCTTTTTCAGTCTAGATAAACCAATGGAACGCCGAATTGCACAATCTAGATTATCAGTTTGCAATCCAGATTATAGCCAGAAAATTCTTTTAATTTAGCTAACATTGCTTTTCTCCTTTTTTCCCTTAATAGCAATATATGAGGGCATGACGTCGGTTATGACAGTGATAGGCTTTTATGACGTTTAAAGCAATCTTGATTGTTACTAAAACACCGCTTTTTAGTCTAGATAAACCAATGGAACGCCGAATTTCACAATCTAGATTATCAGTTTGCAATCCAGATTATAGCCAGAAAATTCTTTTAATTTAGCTAACATTGCTTTTCTCCTTTTTTCCCTTAATAGCAACATATGAGGGCATGACGTCGTTTATGACAGTTATACGCATTTATGACGTTTTAATCAATATTGATTGTTCCTGAAACACCTCTTTTTCATTATAGATAAACCAACGGAACGTCGAATTGAAAAATCTAGATTATCAGATTTAAATCCATATTATATCCAGAAAATTCTTTTATTTTATATCACATTTCTTTTCTCATTTTGTCCCTTAAAAGCAATATATTAGGGCATGACGTCGTGTATGACAGTGATCGTCTTTTATGACGTTTAAAGCAATCTTTATTGTTACTGAAACACCGCTTTTTCAGTCTAGATAAACCAACGGAACGCCGAATTGCACAATCTAGATTATCAGTTTGCAATCCAGAATATAGCCAGAAAAATCTTTTAATTTATCTAACAGTGCTTTTCTCATTTTTTCACTTAATATCAATATATGAGGGCATGACGTCGTTTATGACAGTGATAGTCTTTTATGAAGTTTAAAGCAATCTTGATTGTTACTGAAACACCGCTTTTTCAGTCTAGATAAACCAACGGAACGCCGAATTGCACAATCTAGATTATCAGTTTGCAATCCAGAATATAGCCAGAAAAATCTTTTAATTTAGCTAACATTGCTTTTCTCCTTTTTTCCCTTAATAACAATATATGAGGGCATGACGTCGTTTATGACAGTGATAGTCTTGTATGAGGTTTACATCAATCTTGTTTTTTACTTAAACACATCTTTTTAAGTATATATTAAACAAATGAACGCCGTATTGCACAATCGATATTATAAGTTTGCAATACAGAATATAGCCAGAAAAATCTTTTAATTTATCTAACCCTGCTTGTTTCATTTTGTCCCTTAATAACAATATATGAGGGCATGACGTCGTTTATGACAGTGATAGGCTTTTATGACGTTTAAAGCTATGTTGATTGTTACTGATACACCTCTTTTTCAGTCTAGATAAACCACCCGAACGCCGAATTGCAAAATATAGATTATCAGTTTGCAATACATATTATAGCCAGAAAATTCTTTTAATTTTGCTAACAGTGCTTTTTTCCTTTTTTCACTGAATATCAATATCTGAGGGCATGACGTCGTTTATGACAGTGATAGGCTTTTATGACGTTTAAAGCAATCTTGTTTGTTACTTAATCACCGCTTTTTCAGTCTAGATAAACCAATGGAACGCCGAATTTCACAATCTATATTATCAGTTTGCAATCCAGATTATAGCCAGAAAAATCTTTTTATTTATCTAACAGTTCTTTTCTCCTTTTTTCCCTTAAAATAACCATATTAGGGCATGACGTCGGTTATGACAGTGATATGCTTGTATGACGTTTAAATCAATCTTGATTGTTAATAACACACCGCTTTTTCAGTCTAGATAAAACAACTGAACGCCGAATTGCACAATCTAGATTATCAGTTTGCAATACAGATTATAGCCAGAAAATTCTTTTAATTTATCTAACAGTGCTTTTCTCCTTTTTTCCCTTAATAGCAACATATGAGGGAATGACGTCGTTTATGACAGTGATAGGCTGTTATGACGTTTAAAGCAATCTTGATTGTTACTGAAACACCACTTTTTCAGTCTAGATAAACCAATGGAACGCCAAATTGCAAAATCTAGATTATCAGTTTGCATTCCAGAATATAGCCAGAAATATCTTTTAATTTATCTAACATTGCTTTTCTCCTTTTTTCCCTTAATAGCACTATATTAGGGCATGACGTCGTTTATGACAGTGATAGGCTTTTATGACGTTTAAAGCAATCTTGATTGTTACTTAAACACCACTTTTTCAGTCTAGATAAACCAAAGGAACGCCGAATTGCACAATCTAGATTATCAGTTTGCAATCCAGATTATAGCCAGAAAAATCTTTTAATTTAGCTAACATTACTTTTCTCCTTTTTTCCCTTAATAGCAATATATGAGGGCATGACGTCGTTTATGACAGTGATAGGCTTTTATGACGTTTAAAGCAATCTTGATTGTTACTGAAACACCGCTTTTTCAGTCTAGATAAACCAACGGAACGCCGAATTGCACAATCTAGATTATCAGTTTGCAATCCAGAATATAGCCAGAAAAATCTTTTAATTTAGCTAACATTGCTTTTCTCCTTTTTTCCCTTAATAGCAATATATGAGGGCATGACGTCGTTTATGACAGTGATAGGCTTTTATGACGTTTAAAGAAATCTTGATTGTTACTTAAACACCGCTTTTTAGTCTAGATAAACCACTGGAACGTCGAATTTCACAATCTAGATTATCAGATTGCAATCCAGATTATAGCCAGAAAATTCTTTTAATTTAGCTAACATTACTTTTCTCAATTTTTCCCTTAAAAGCATCATCTTCGGGCATGACGTCGGTTATGACAGTGATATGCTTTTATGACGTTTAAAGCAATCTTGATTGTTACTTAAACACCACTTTTTAGTCTAGATAAACCAATGGAACTCCGAATTGCAATATCTAGATTATCAGTTTGCAATACAGAATATATCAAGAAAAATCTTTTAATTTATCTAACATTGCTTTTCTCCTTTTTTCCCTTAATAAAAATATTTGAGGGAATGACGTCGTGTATGAAAGTGATAGTATTTTATGACGTTTAAAGCAATCTTGATTGTTACTGAAACACCGCTTTTTCAGTCTAGATAAACCAACGGAACGCCGAATTTCACAATCTAGATTATCAGTTTGCAATCCAGAATATAGCCAGAAAAATCTTTTAATTTAGCTAACATTGCTTTTCTCCTTTTTTCCCTTAATAGCAATATATGAGGGCATGACGTCGTTTATGACAGTGATAGTCTTTTATGACGTTTAAAGCAATCTTGATTGTTAATTAAACACCGCTTTTTAGTCTAGATAAACCAATGGAACGCCGAATTTCACAATCTAGATTATCAGTTTGCAATCCAGATTATAGCCAGAAAATTCTTTTAATTTAGCTAACATTGCTTTTCTCCTTTTTTCCCTTAATAGCAACATATGAGGGCATGACGTCGTTTATGACAGTGATAGGCTTTTATGACGTTTAAATCAATCTTGATTGTTACTGAAACACCGCTTTTTCAGTCTAGATAAACCAACGGAACGTCAAATTGCAAAATCTAGATTATCAGTTTGCAATCCAGAATATAGCCAGAAAAATCTTTTAATTTAGCTAACATTGCTTTTCTCCTTTTTTCCCTTAATAGCAATATATGAGGGCATGACGTCGTTTTTGACAGTGATAGTCTTTTATGACGTTTAAAGCAATCTTGATTGTTACTTAAACACCGCTTTTTAGTCTAGATAAACCAAAGGAACGCCGAATTTCACAATCTAGATTATCAGTTTGCAATCCAGAATATAGCCAGAATATTCTTTTAATTTTGCTAACATTGCTTTTCTCCTTTTTTCCCTGAATAGCAACATATGAGGGCATGACGTCGTTTATGACAGTGATAGGCTTTTATGACGTTTAAAGCAATCTTGATTGTTACTGAAACACCGCTTTTTAGTCTAGATAAACCAACGGAACGCCGAATTTCACAATCTAGATTATCAGTTTGCAATCCAGAATATAGCCAGAAAAATCTTTTAATTTAGCTAACAGTGCTTTTCTCCTTTTTTCCCTTAATAGCAATATATGAGGGCATGACGTCGTTTATGACAGTGATAGGCTTTTATGACGTTTAAAGCAATCTTGATTGTTACTGAAACACCGCTTTTTCAGTCTAGATAAACCAATGGAACGCCGAATTGCACAATCTAGATTATCAGTTTGCAATCCAGATTATAGCCAGAAAAATCTTTTAATTTAGCTAACATTTCTTTTCTCCTTTTTTCCCTTAATAGCAACATATGAGGGCATGACGTCGTTTATGACAGTGATAGTCTTTTATGACGTTTAAAGCAATCTTGATTGTTACTGAAACACCACTTTTTCAGTCTAGATAAACCAACGGAACTCCGAATTGCACAATCTATATTATCAGTTTGCAATCCAGATTATAGCAAGAAAAATCTTTTAATTTATCTAACATTGCTTTTCTCCTTTTTTCACTTAAAAGCAATATATGAGGGCATGACGTCGTTTATGACAGTGATTGTCTTTTATGACGTTTAAAGCAATCTTGATTTTTACTGAAACACCGCTTTTTCAGTCTAGATAAACCAACGGAACGCCAAATTGCAAAATCTAGATTATCAGTTTGCAATCCAGAATATAGCCAGAAAAATCTTTTAATTTAGCTAACATTGCTTTTCTCCTTTTTTCCCTTAATAGCAATATTTGAGGGCATGACGTCGTTTATGACAGTGATAGGCTTTTATGACGTTTAAAGCAATCTTGATTGTTACTTAAACACCGCTTTTTCAGTCTAGATAAACCAAAGGAACGCCGAATTGCACAATCTAGATTATCAGTTTGCAATCCAGATTATAGCCAGAAAAATCTTTTAATTTAGCTAACATTGCTTTTCTCCTTTTTTCCCTTAATAGCAACATATGAGGGCATGACGTCGTTTATGACAGTGATAGGCTTTTATGACGTTTAAAGCAATCTTGATTGTTACTAAAACACCGCTTTTTAGTCTAGATAAACCAATGGAACGCCGAATTTCACAATCTAGATTATCAGTTTGCAATCCAGATTATAGCCAGAAAATTCTTTTAATTTAGCTAACATTGCTTTTCTCCTTTTTTCCCATAATAACAATATATGAGGGCATGACGTCGTTTATGACAGTGATAGTCTTTTATGACGTTTAAAGCAATCTTGATTGTTACTTAAAAAACGCTTTTTCAGTCTAGATAAACCAATGGAACGCCAACTTGAAAAATCTAGATTATCAGTTTGCAATCCAGATTATAACCAGAAAAATCTTTTAATTTAGCTAACATTGCTCTTCTCCTTTTTTCCCTTAATAGCAACATATGAGGGCATGACGTCGTTTATGACAGTCGGATTACAAAAATAATTAACATCTTTTAACTTTAAGTATCTATTCACAAAAGCCGCGTTTTCAGGCTTAGCGGGTTCAAACACGGGTTGTTCTCGTCTAGTTTCAAGTTTCTAGTTTTTTGTCTAGTTTCAGTGGGTTCGAAGCTTCAACCCCATGTTTGATGACTAGGTGCACTGATGCACAACGCTTAATACACTAGACACGAACAACCCGTGTTTAAAGACGGTTTGTTCATGGATCGGCGGATTCAAACACGGGTTTTTCTCATCTATCGCATTAAGCATTGTGCATCTAGTGTATCAAACATGGGGTTAAAGCTTCAAACCCACTGAAACTAGACAAAACTTGATGAAAAACTACAAACTTGAAACTAGACGAGGACAACCTGTGTTCGAACCCACTGAGCCTGAAAACGTGGCTAAAGAAAAAATACAACAAAAAAACAAATCAACTTGCAAAGTAAAGGTAGATAGAGAAATACAAGTACAAACTGATTCTCAAGAGCCACAAAATGATGGATGTCACAGAGAAACACAGATCCTAGTCAGCACACTAGCACTGCCTAAGTAAAGAGCAAAGTGGGCTATATGCATTATTTTTTTTCAAATTCCTTAATATGGAAGGAATTGTTGTAGCAATTTCGGCGGGGGGGGGGGGGCAGCTCATTCAATTGGAAATTGTAAGTTCAAATGCCTTTTTAAGAGTCAAAAGGGATTGGAGGACAACTATCGCACCTCCAGCACCCCTCTTAAGTGCCCTCTCTTAAAGACATCTGATTTTTAAACAGGCATTTTGTTCAGAATGGTTGAAAGGTCCAATAAATATGCCTCCAGTATGTCCAGAGGTGAAATGCCCCCCATATGGCCATAACCCTTTAGGTAAGGACTTTAAGTTATGCACGTTGCCCAATGTTTACATACAGGCTTTGTCATTTGGAAAGGTGGCATGTTTGATTCTGGGTCTTGAAAAAGGCTAAGGTGAAACCTCAAGGAAATGTTGAGTGGGATGTTGAACTAAATCAAAACACACTATGTGCATACAGGTTGTCAAAAGGGTGTATCAGCAATATCTCAGGAACAGCTTAGGGTATTCAGTTGAAACTTTCAGGGCTACTACAGCTACTACTATCACTATTGAACTAGTCAAAAGATTTTCGGTGTGTCCAGGTTGTCAAAATGGCATAGATACAAAATAAATTGGTATTTATTTGAAATTTTCGGGATAAGTTGAGGGGGGATGCAAAACTAAATAAAAAAACATTTCATGGATGAGGGGTTACATACTTATGGTAATTGGCCTACCTTTTCATTCGTTTCTAGCACATTCTAACGAAGAGACATTTGTCATAATACAAACGATTATACTATTACGTACGCTAATGCATTGATGCAGTTTGTCAATTACCAGCAAAGGGTTGTGGGATAATCAGTTGGTGACAGACACAGAATCAAGCTATTTTTACAGTCAAATGCAATATGTAAATTCTTACTTTTAGTAGGTTCACAAATCTAAATATAGCAGAATGAAGGACGCCCATTAGATCGTTTGGGGCAGGTAGAGGGATCAAAATCCTCATCCTATTCAAAAACAAGATATCCTGAGGCCTAAAAGAATTTGCCATATGCCCAGTTTTGAAGCTGGGAATTTGGTAAGTTAGACAGAAGGTCTAACTTGCTTTTAAGGCTTGTAACAATTCAATCATCCATTTGCCACATATCAAAGATTGCCTGAATATGTCTGATCACCCAGCAAGGTGATTATAATCTTTTATTTATGAATATCAGCGACTTCAGATCTTTTCCACAAACAAACCAGATAATAAATTCATAATCTGGACTGTAAAATACACCATTCCATTAACAATCTACATTATGATTTTGATAAGCATGCGGGAAGGCAAGATTTCAGATTTGCCTGGTTTCTGAATCATGAATTACAAGTTTATAAGTTTTGATGTTTCATATTCGTAATTTGCAATCCAGTTTCATAAACTTGTTTGTTTTGCTGGTAGTTTTGAATCTTGCTCTGAGAATCTGATTTGTTGGACTTTTAATTTCTTGAATTCTTTAACAAAAACATTAATGTAAAATTTAAAGTTTTTCTAACTTACAAGATGAATGTTCTTTAAATATAGTAAAAGCAGGGTGCATGGAATAGTTTTAACTACACATTTCTTGCTGGACAACATGCTTTAGGCATCCCTCCATTAAATGTAAAATTGATAGTTTTACAAACAATGATTTAAACTTTTGTTTCTCAAAAACTAGTTGTTTGAGGCCCATTGACAAAATGACTTCACTAACAAAAAAGGAGCTCAAAAGAAACAAAAAGACAACACAACTAATAAAAAAAAAAAAAAATTTCAATCAGTTGTCTAGACCTACTCGTTATAAAGGTTTAGCTAGACTTCAGAATCGGAATTAGTCAAAACAATAAATAACAGATTTCATCTTGGTAAATCTAAGCCAGTGTGCATGTTTTCAATGAAATTCTGATTGGCATACATTTTCGAAAATTAGACAGAAAGAGACAATTCAAAGCAAAGCTTAAAAACAAAATTTCCAGCAGATTAATGGAACTTTAACATTGACGCATATAATCTTATGTTTCTTTCAAATGCTAAAAAAAAAACTTTTCAAACTATTACAATTCACCTACAATTCCAAGATAAAGCCTACAGCCTTGAGTTTAATTGCAAATAAAGAAAGAAGTAGTTAACAACTGCTAACATGAGCAATTAAATATCACTAGAACTACTATACCTTTGTTATCTTTGCTACATGACAGTTCTTTACCATTGTTTAGCTTATTAAAGGTAATTTTTACTACATTGTTTACTACAGTTAAGGAAACATTTAAGTTTTCCTTAACTGCAGTTTACATGTATTCTAGAGTTTTTAAAATTGTTTGGTCCCAGTAGTTGTTCCCAAACATAACATGCACTCTAGTCCATATGAACAAAAAACCTATCATATACCTAGTCTATAGGAAATGATTGCCTAGGGCAATAAAATAAATTTTGAAAAAATTCACAACTCAAAATTTGAAAAACTGAGGTACAAAAAGTACTTTTTTCCTACCTGTCGGAAAAATTATCTAATACACCTACCCCCAAAAAACTCACAATCAGTATGCATCCATTGCTATGTATCTATTTATGGAAATAGAGAACAGTATTTACAAAACATTTTGGTGATCTTTATATAGTTCCTTTTTTGAAATAAACATGCAGTAACAGCGTTTCTACTTCATCACATTCAGAAATCACATTTAATAAAGTTTAGAGTTGCTTCCAGTATGACTGCACCCTACAGGCCAATAAAGTTGATGAGAGCCAGCAATGGGCACTGGAGATAATTTTTTTTATGAAAATCCTACCAGATACTATTAATCCAGTTTGCTGGATGCACATAGCTGCTTACTTACTACCCTGGTGTTTATCAGTAGGCTACTTTTTAATTTTATAAACTTACAGAACAGAGAAATTTCAGCCAAATAAAAGAAATGAGAATTAAAAAATTATTCAAAAAGTTGAATAAATGTAATTTAGACATATTACTAAAGTATATTATGTAAGAATGACAAACATGCCTAGGTTACCTTCTGCTGTAGTCCTCTGACAACAATTTCCAGATGGTCTAGTTGTGCTTTCTTCTTGTCTCTAGCAGTTTGGGCTGCAACTCTATTCCTTAATTTACTGCAATATAAATTAAATCGTTAATGTCAGAAAGTTTTTTTGTTACCTGGATAATTATTTTTGGTTGATTCTGCTCATTATTTTACCTTTATGTTGAATGGCTCTCTAAGCCTTGCTAAAAGCTTTGCTGCAAGCATGTTTACATGGGCGTAGGGGAGGGCAGCTGCCCCCCCCTAGAACTTAAAATTTACGCTAGATATTAACAAGAACTTTTCGTATGTTGGAATTTTTTGTTGGATGTTACCTGGTAGATGGTTAAAAAAGCTGGAAACAAACAGAAAATTCCAAATATCGTTTGCGATATCAACATTTACGTTTCGATCTTCAATATTGATTTTCGGTCCAATATATAGATAAGAGACTGGCCCACGATCGGCTGATTTTGACTTGTTTAATTCTCTATAAGTTAATCCAAACGATAAGAAGTTGCTGAGCATGCCAAAGCAAAAGTAATACATTAAATACCATCCTTGAAAAAGACAGTTAGAAATACTCTGCCATTTTTCCACCTCCTCAGTTAGCGCAAAGTCTCTTGCTCCAGTCTCCTTTCAAAAGTGGACCTTAAGTTCTTCAGTTGCTACTTTTTGATAATGATAACATTGTGAACAAAATTCCCTTTCTTGCTCTTCAGCTCAAAGAATGTAATCACCAGCCTTGATATTCCCAGCGTCAAATTAGAAGTTGCTGGTTGGGGGCTTGTCTTTGATGTCTATGCTGGAGTCTGAAGAGTTGTTGTATACAGGATCATCTACATCAGAATCGTCACTCTAACTGTAACTCTTGTTGCGAGAGACATGCCTTTTGCTTTTTAGTTTTTTCACTTGTCTGACTTCCATTCCAGGACTAGGGCTTTTTGGCAGATACAGCTTTTATCCTAGCAGTAATGCATTCTTTCATGGGGGTTTCAGTGAGAACTTCTGACTTTTTCATATTTTTTTTCCTGTTGATTTTTTGTGTTGAGCCTTTTGGAAAGGGGTTTGCATGGAGAATCTCTTTAACAAATCATCTGCTGACCTTTGCTTCTCCTTCAGAGACAGAACCTATGCTGTGTCTGTTTCGGGATGTATGTTAAAGAAGAATTATCAATGCCGCATAGGACTTGCACTGAGCATAGAAACTTCTCTGGCAAGTGCTTCACTAGATGTGGTAGGCATTCTGTCTGACACATATGACAAGAAGAACTGATAATCCTTGAAAACATCTCTAATTGTGGGGTAGACATCACTTGCTCTGATTCCACTGATTATGTTCTCAGGAGTGAAAGCCTTTGGATATGCTTTCCCCAGCAGCTCAGTAATGGTATTCACTGATATAGCTTTACATTTGTGGGCAGTAATAAAACTTGTGGCTTCCTGGTTGTAGTAGTCCTTAAAGCACCCCATGACTATCATTTCTAGAGGTTGTAGTTTGTGAGTTGTGTGGGGAAGGACAGTTAAAAGGACAATACTATTATTTTTAGCTAGTTCAAGCAATTAAATGGTGTATTGGCTGATCTAGTGCTCTAATTTCAGAGGTACAGGCGACTGTTTGGAGGGTTTGACTTGAGTGATAAAATTCTGCAAGTAAAGCAAAGAATGAGAGGCAGTCATCCACCCAGAAGTATTTACTGAGCTGATCGTGATGGTTCCTGGTAAGGCTCCCCTGAGTAAAATTTCCGGACACTGTTTCTGTGGGGATTTAAGTAGAGGAAGGACTGTGTTCCCAACGCATTAACACCAGCACAAATCGTGGTCAACTGACCTCTTTCTACCAACGTGACCTTCCCTACTTAATTCTGGCCTTCCTGTGCAATGATTTTAGCAGGCTTGTGGATGTTTTCAGACCTGATTTGTCAAAATTTCAAATGTCTTGTGGTCTGAACATGTGTTTAAATAGGCCTTGCTCCAGGTGGTTAAAGAAAGCTCCTACACTGTGACGGTTGAAAGCAGTTGTCCATAATAGGCTGGTACTTTCTGGAGTTCTTGCTGATAGTTTTAAGGCAATCCATAAAACCACCATACCAATCTTTACCTGTAATGCCTCCACTGCCTTTGCAGTTCCGTTATCTGGTACTGTTATACTCTTAATAATGGCATAAGTGTATGCAAATTTACACGCTTCTAGGGGAATACAATTGAAAGCATATCAGCTATTGTTTTCAAGTAAGTTTTTAGTCTGTTTTCTTGTTCCTTTGTAAATATCTATTATGTGTTGTAACAAGGTGTAAGGAAACTTAGGTCCAGACGTTTTAGAGGGATATTCAGTTTCTCAACTTTTTTTATGTAGTCTTGCAGCATTCCTCTAGGGACAGCCATGGCACTTCTAGAGAATCCAACTGACTTCTTGTAGAATAAGACAGAAAAAATTGCTGTTTTATTTTCTTCTGGATCACAGCCACCTTTCTTTCTTTTCTCTTCTGTTTTACTTTTAAGTATTTTATCTTGAATGACATTTAACAGAAGAAAATGGAACTTCAGTTCACCTACTGTTCTGACAGGATTATACAACACCAGAATTAACACAGCTTAGGGTTTTAAGCTTTCCTTCAACCTTTAAATATGCTGTTTACACAGCTTTCACAAGCATAGCCCATTTTTGGACACCTTTTTATGGTATGCTGAATTTACCCCAGGTATTGTGGCCGAACATGTGAGTTTGCTATCCCACAGGATGAAAAAATACTAACAGCAAACTGGTGAAGATGGCTCGTCTTGGAAATTGCCAAAAATGGGCAAATAATAAGAGAATACAATGTGAGTTTACAACGTGAGTTTTCTAGTATTTATAATTAGGCATGGGCTTTCAGACAAAATTGAACAAAATTCCAGAGTTAATCAACTTAAAACCTGATCCAATCTGAAATTTTTGGTAAAAGTATTGATTAAGGTCAGACATTTTAAAAACATACACTGTTATCTGTCAGAGCTTTTAAAATCCACCAGAAGCCCCATAGGTTTTTATATTGAAACTGTTTGCTTTGGCTAAACATGGGCTGGTCTCCCCTACACCAATTTTGATATTTAATTTTGCCCAACCGTAAACTTTTGATTTGAATTCTTAGAAGAAGCTGTTATCTAACCATAATGTGATTTGTGTCAAATCACTTTTATGGTGTTTATGTTTTCTGGAAATTGGAAGTTGCATAGTGGGTCTCTTATATTATACTGTTGCAGGAAAAGTAGAACATGGAAAATGTTAAAGGCCAAGTTTTAGTGAAATATACAATGACTAGTTTCTAAAGGCCTCTCATTCTTTGCTTTACTTGCAGCATTTTATCACTCAAGTCAAACCCTCCAAACAGTCGCCTGTACCTCAGAAATTAGAGCACTAGACCAGCCAATACACCATTGAATTGCTTGATCTAGCTAAAAATAATAATGGTGTCCTTTTAACTGTCCTTCCCCACACAACTCACAAACTAAAACCTCTAGACATGACAGTCATGGGGCACTTTAAGGACTACTGCAAACAGGAAGCCGCAAGTTTTATGACTGCCCTTGAATGTAAAGCTATATGTAAAACATTGTTCAGTTGCTTGGGAAAGCATATTCAAAGGCTTTCAATGCTGAGAGTATCAGCAGTGGATTTAGTGTAAGTGGTGTCTACCCTACAATTAAAGATGTCTTCAAGGATTATCAGTTCTTCTTGTTGTATGTCTCTGACAGAATTCCGACCAAATCTAGTGAAGCACTTGCCAGAGAAATTTCTATGCTCAGCACAAGTCCTGTGCAATATTTAAACTCTTTTAACATAAACCCTGAAACAGACGCAGCACAGATTCTGTCTGTAAATGAGAAGCAAAGGTCAACAGATGATTAGTTAAAGAGATCATCCATGCAAACCCCTTTCCAAAAGGCTCAACACAAAAAATCAACCAGAAAAAAATATGAAAAAGTTGGAAGTGCTCACTGAAACCCCCATGAAAGAATGCATTACTGCTAGGATAAAAGCTGTATCTGCCAAAAAGCCCTAGTCCTGGAACAGAAGTCAGACAAGTGAAAAAACTAAAAAGCAAAAGGCATGTCTCTCACAACAAGAGTTACAGTTAGAGTGACGATTCTGACATGGATGATCCTGTATACAACAACTCTTCAGACTCCAGCATAGACATCAAAGATGAGCCCAATACCAGCAACTTCTAATTTGACACTGAGAATATCAAGGCTGGTGATTACATTCTTTGAGCTGAAGAGCAAGAAAGGGAATTTTGTTCACAATGTTATCATTATCAAAAAGTAGCAACTGAAGAACTTAAGGTCCACTTTTGAAAGGAGACTGGAGCAAGAGACTTTGCGCTAACTGAGGAGGTGGAAAAATAGTGGAGTATTTCTAATTGTCTTTTTCAAGGATGGTATTGAATGAGTTACTTTTGCTTTGGCATGCTCAGCAACTTCTTATTGTTTGAATCAACTCATAGAGAATTAAACAAGTCAAAATCAGACAATCATGGGCCAGTCTCTTATCTATATATTGGACCAAAAATCAATATTGAAGATTGAAACGTAAATGTTGATACTGCAAACAATATTTGGAAATTTCTGTTTGTTTCCAGCTTTTTTAACCATCTACCAGGTAACATCAAACAAAAAATTCCAACATACAAAAGTTCTCATTAATATCTTGTGTAAATTTGAAGTTCTAGGGGGGCAGCTGCCCTCCCCTGCCCCCCCTTCCCTACGCCCATGCTGCAATTTTAACTTTTTTTTTATTAAGAAAAGCCAATATGGCAACATTTTAGAAAACATCAGATGTATCTTGATGCACTTATGCTGATCCCAACTTTGTTTTTGCCAAAAAGCAACTAAGTAATGACAGTTTGAACATTACATAACTAAAAAATTGTTGGGAGTTAATTTTGTGTTGAAAACAGGAAACTGATTGATTTGAATATTCTTTTCTTATCTGGGTGTATAGGATATAGTGTCCATGTTTTGCATGGACACTTGTCACCTTGTAAAATGTGAAGTTCTGATTTCTTAGAAAAAAATTCAAAAGATATAAAACACAGAAGCTAAACAATAATTATCATACAAAAATTCATCAGAAATGGTTAGACAGATGCAAAAACTCATCTGTGTATCCATTTCCCACATTAGAGAAGCAACAAAAAGTAAATCAATAAACAAAAATACAGCAGAGGAAGTTTTTAACCACAGCAGAGGAAAAAATTCAAATCAATGCTATCTCCTATAAATAAAATGTAGCCTAGGCCTATCACTTTATATTACTTTATCATCCCTCCATGTACTTCAGAATGGGCAAACACATAGGCCTAGCTTATTTTTTTGTTAAATTAATTTAAAGAAATGTACTTGACTAATGGGCAAACACAGCCTAGCTCATTTTTTGTTAAATTAATTTAAAGAAATGTCTTTCCCCAATGAATAAACACAAAGGCCTAGCTTATTTTTTTGTTAAATTAGGCCTAATTTGAAAAACAGAGTCATCATCCTAGTGCTGGCAAGTCCAATTTATGGTATAGTTTGGAAAATTCTAGGGAGATAGCCTAGGCTATATAAATTGGGCTATGGCCTATATTTGACCATAAAAGGGGGGGAGAGCAAAGTACTTTGAGGAGTGATCTAAGTAGGGCCAGGACTACGTTAAAATTTTATCAAGCAATCCTCAAAATTTTAAAGTGTTTCCTTCTGAGCTGGTCACTAGTAGGCCTACCCAGAAACCCATGTTAACAAAAAACCTAGTCTAGGCCTACCTAAGACATTTAGGTCAGTAATTTAAACTCCCCCAATTTTGCCAAAAGCCCTTCATGTAGGGTTTTACTAGCTTTGCTTGGTGGTGGCTACTCAATAAGAACATTTAACCTTACCGCCTTGCAACCTTCTCTTCAGTTGAGAGGTGTTCCAACCTCTGTCTTTTCCTTGCTGGCTTATAAAATTCCATTTCATCTGATATTCCACTATCTTCACTGTCAGAAGTAGGTCCACAAGGCATAGAAACTACTTCTTCGAAGCCAGAAGGATAAGGGACATTTTCCTCCTTTTCTATTTTGATAAATCCTACTGATTTCAGAGGTAAAGTTACATCATAAGGTTCTACCTCAATTTTAGGTCTAATTATCCTCAAACTTTTTGCAGCCATTTCTTACACATTTAGTAAGCAAATAATTGAATCTACAAGCATCCTGAATTTAAGTAGACACAAACTTTTCTGGTTGACGCCATAATTGATTTGCTGGTGTGTTTAAATTCTATTGGTTAATTCTGAGGTGAAGGAATCTCATTGGTCAATCAGTATGATGTAAATATTTGTATTTTTCATAAGAATATTAGGTTGCGTCTTTACTTTTCTTCGTAGTGACAGGCTAGATGATACTGCTTGCGTTCAGACCTTGGACTTTAACGTCAACAATAGTTGACCTAGCCCACAGTCAATTCAATTCACCCTATTTAGTCACAGCTGCTCTCTCCGTTTAACTCTTGAACTCTAATTTACTTATCGTAACTCTTGTAGCTGATTAGTCAGCGCATTGTCACAGAAGGATTTTGGAAATTTTTCATTAGGAATTTTTGACAAAGGTGGTTTTAAGGCATTTGAAAATAATTCTTTTTAAGTTTCTCTTGTAATTCTTCAATAGGTTTAA
Source organism: Artemia sp. Qi Xiang Cuo (assembly GCF_049724085.1). Lineage (NCBI taxonomy): Eukaryota > Metazoa > Arthropoda > Branchiopoda > Anostraca > Artemiidae > Artemia > Artemia sp. Qi Xiang Cuo. The sequence goes on along the minus strand of NC_142796.1, from coordinate 78,404,145 downwards.
CCACTTGGAAAAGTTTCCAAGCATGCTGACAAAGAAGCCAACTTCCAAAATTCGGGGCTTGTCAGAACTAGGTTGACTAGGTACCGTTGTTCAGGAATTCAGTGAAGTTCACTACCATCACTTCTGACTATTTTATTTACAAAACTCATACAATAAACATTAAACACAACAACCACCCAGGGAAGGAACAATGCCCCTGATAAAAGACGGCTGCAACCCTTTAACCCTCAACCAACTACACAATCAAATAAAAACAAAATGCTCTCTCTCATCACATCTTTTTCAAATAAAAAGAAAAAACTAAATAAATTAAGTCCCCCCCCCCCCACGAAAAATTAATTCAAATTCAATAAAAAAAAAGAAAGAAAAAAAGAACACACTAGATTTCTGCAATGTTTCTATTAATACAATTTAATGACCGAAGCTATTGAGAGGTTTGATTCTCTTCAGAATAGCCCGCTTGATCTTAATAATTTTTTTCGAATTCGTCTTCTGAAACAGAATATCTGAATTTGGAAGTAATTAATTCACCAAGTAACAAGTATATTTTTTTAATGATTTGTCTAGTACACATTATTATCCAGGTGATTTTCGGCTGGCGTTCCTGAACTGCCGTGGTCTCGTTAGCAAATTGCATCATATTTTTTCCTTTATTTCGTCTAGTGAATTGGACGTATTTGGTTTGTGTTAAACGTTCTTAAATTCTATAACTGAAACGTTAGTTATTCTTCCCGGTTATAAATTCGTGTGTAAGAACCGCCAGAATAGTAAGCAAAAAGGACTTGGACTTTTAGTCAGGTCATCAATACCTGTTAAAATTATTAGTGATGTTGAACATTTGAACATCGAGATGCTGTTTGAAATATTAGTGGTAGAAATTAAGGTTAACCATGAGCCAATAGTTTGTTGTTTGTGTTATCATCCTCCAAGTGGAAGCGCGAAAAGGTGTACTGAAATTTTAAAAGAATGTCTTGATATATTGTCGCTTAAATAACGCAAGTTTATCATTATGAGTAATTTTAATATTGGTATATCTTTACTACGAAACCATAGTACGAGTAATCTACACACTTATGACGTAGCATCGGAAATGCTGTCTACTTTTTCAGCCACCGGATATCTCCCTGCATGTCGTATAAAGCTAGTCTCCATTAGGCAGATTCTGCCAATCTGCCAACTTGCAGAAGAAACATCTTCGAAGGTTGTAGTATCTGCAAAATGCCAATACGGAGCCGAAAAAGTAGTCTCCATTGAAATAAAATTTGCAGATTAGCGGTACAGATATGCAGACTCTGCCAAATAGAGACTGGCTTTTGCAGTATCTGCAAACTGCCAATACGGAGCCGGAAAAGAAGTCTCCATTGAAATAAAATTTGCAGATTGGTGGTGCAGATTTGCAGAATCTGCCAAATGGAGACTGGCTTATACTGACTAGAGTTGCCGAAACTTCCCAGTCTCAAAAGTCAAAAACAGTCTCCATTTGTCAGATTCTGCCATCTTGCAGAAAAAGCAACGTCGAAGGTTTCAGTATCTGCAAATTCCCAATACGGAGCCGAAAAAAAAAAGTTTCCATTGAAATAAAATTTGCAGATTGGCAGAGCAGATTTGCAGAATCGGCCAAATGAAGACTAGCTTTTATTGACAATATCTGTACTAAAATTAAAGTTCGAATGTGTAAGATCGTCGTAGACTACACATAAGATCATTTTATGGTGGTGTGTGATCTAATTATTGGTATTACGCCAACTATTACCAGGCAGCAGTGAAAAGGAAGAGTTATGGATACCGCTAAACTAAAGGAGTTGCTGAGGAACACCGATTGTTTACAGTGTTATGAGTCTGAAGACCCGGATGAGGCTGCGAGGAGTTTTTAGAAATCTTTAAAAATGCGCTTGACCAGGCGTGTCCTTACCGTTGCATTACAAACAGAAGACTTAAACAGCCTACAAAACCTTGGATTACATCAAGTATACTCAAGTCTATAAATGTAAAGAATAAGCTCTATCGGAGATACTTATCAAAATCGACTGAAGAAAGTAAGCAAAATTTTAAGAATTATAAAAACACATTAACAAAAATAATTCGGGCAAACATTCCATATTACAAACAAACATTCCTGGAGGCGGAAGGGTCGCCGAGAAAGACACGGAAATTTATTAATGATTGTCTGAATTTGACGAAACAAAATCAAATCCTTGAAGAAATGACAGCAACAGATGGGACAACTGTGAAAGTGAAAAAAGAAGTGATTACACTACTTAACCACAACTTTACTACTATCGGTGAAATGACTTCAGTACCAAAAGCTGTATTGCAGTCAGCTGTGGATACTGATTTCAAGAAATATTTGCATCCATCGAATGACCTATCAATATTTCTTTCTACTGTATTGGCTTCAGAATTATTGACTATTTCCAGGCTTTTGAAAAACGGAGTCAGAAGGGCCAGATGGATCTACTACAAATTTACTGAAGACGATTATCCCGGAAACTGCGAAGTGCTTAGCTCATATTGTTAACCTTTGTTTTAAGTACGGCAAATTCCCTGATTGCTTTAAAGCTGCTAGAATAGTTGCGTTACATAATGGAGGTGATTCAAAATAATGATCGTCCAATTTCGATTTTATCGGCTTTTTCTAATCTTATAGAACGTTGTTTATATAATCCTCTGGATGCGTTTCTAGGGAAGATTAATTTCTTTCTCAAGTCACAATTTGGTTTCAGGAGAAACCATTCTGCCGAACATGCAGTTTTAGTTCTTACTCAGTTTATTCATGACGTTTTAGATAAAGGTGATATTCCAGCAACTATGTTTTTGTTTTTTGGCATTAAAAAAGAATTCGACACGATTTCCCATCGCATTTTGGAACATAAACTGCATCCTTATGGGATGAGAGGGCCAGCCTGCTCTTTAATCATGTCATACTTACATGACCGGACACAATTCGTTGCCGACGGTGACTCCACATCAAGAACAGTGCAGCTGTCGAATAACATTGGGGTCCCTCAAGGATCTATACTTGGCCCCTTGCTTTTCTTGATTTATATCAATGACTTGGGTGAGTCGTCAAAGGATCTGGGACCTACTGTGTTGTTTGCTGATGATACGGGGTGTAGTGTCTCTGGATCCAATGAGCTGATACTTCGGCTAAATATATGTCAGTCAGTTGATAGAATTCTGTTGTGGTTTAAGTCTAATCGTCTGACAGCAAATTCTAAGATGACGACATTTATTATTTACTCTCGGACTTCAACTTCTTGTCCTGGATTCCAGGCAGTTGATGCTTCAAACAACGTGCGTATTGAGCGTGTTAGCTTTGTACGTTACATAGGAATTATCGTTGATGTAAATCTGTCATAAAAGCCCAATATCAGCCATCTTCAGTTGAAATTAAGCAGAAATGTTGGAATGATGCGTCACCTGAAGTTTATTGTATCTTATAATGCATTGAGGTCCTTCTATTTTAGCTTAGTACATTCTTACCTTAATTATTGTCTACTCGTTTATTCCAATACATTTAGGAGCCACCTACTGCCACTCCAGAGACAACAGAATAAAGGATTACGAGTACTGAAAGAATATATTTCATCTCCTATTTTGTTGCCAAACAAATCAAGTACTCAGAGTATGTATGTTATATTGAATATCCTTCCAGTTAACCGGTTTGTCATTTTTCAGTCAGTTCTGTTTATTGTGTAGTATTGTAAGAAGACATTACCTGCGTATTTTCATGAATCTGAGATGTTACAGGTATTGAATGAGGTAGATTCATGTCGACAGTCCAGGAGGCGGTGGATGGTCCGTCAGCCACTAATTAAATCCGAGAAATCGCGTTTTTCACTAAAAAATATTTTAGTTACAGTATGGAACAAGTTTGGTAAAAATTATAATCTATCTCTTCCCCTGTAAATACTAAAAAATATCATTAAGGAATGCTTAATCAAGATGTAATTTTTTAATATGTATGTGTACATATAGGTATGTGCATATTGATACATAGGTGTGTATGTGCTTGTACATAGATCTGTACGCCTCCTCTTGTATGGCGTGTATGGAGAGGAGTTGGTCTCTCTTCCCCTGTTGTTTAAGTTAGTATTTTTTTTTTGTGGGTTGAAGAGTCTGGAAAGGTGAGTTATCTATTGTTTTGTATTTTATTTTTAAGGGTAGTTTGAAATATAAAATATAAAATTTTGATTTAAATCTATAAGTAGAATATTAGTAGAGGTACAATTGATTTAAATTTATGTGTTAAGTGTTTTTTGTTCCCGACTCTGTCGAGTTTTCTCTCTGTCGGGAATTTAATATGTTGTGTAAATATGCTATTAATAATAAAACCTTGAACCTACCAAATAAAACAACACATAAGCAATGTACAAGCATGGTACAAACGCAAGCATAAAGTAAGCACAAGCATTATATAGGCATAAGCATGGTACAGAAGCACAAGCATAGCAGAACGCTACATCTTCTTTCTTTTATTATTTTCCTTTGAAAAAGACCCACACTTCTTTGAGGCAAACACTAAGCAATCACTAGAACCAAGATCAGCTGGATTACACAATATTATTGACTACCTTTAAAAAGGTATACATAAGAAGGCGCAAGGCTCGCTTCTTTTATGCACTACTACTCACTTCCTTTATGCGCTACTACTTCTATATATCTTCTAATAATTTAACTATCCACATAAGGTATACACAGGAAGGCGCTAGGCTCGCTTCTTGTATGCACTACTACTCACTGACTAATTTCGCTAATAACTCATGCCGTTCTCTTACACCAGGTTGAGGCTTATAGGTTGCGCTCTGCCTATAGGTTTGAACTCTGCCTATAGGTTGAGCCTTTTAGGTGGCCTGATAGCTCTTCCAATTTGTGTTTTGGTTGGTTCAGGAAAACCACTATCCATGGCACAGGTCCTGGCGCTAGGTGTTACATTTGTTGCTATTTGTCCTGGTGATGTTCAGAATAAGGGAAAGCTGCACCATTCGTGATGTGATTCTGCTGGAGACACGGAATCTGTTCCAGCTAGCTTAGTGGGATTTATTTTGTGGCAAAGCTAACCTGGGTGCGCATTGGTGATCATCAGGACTATATTGTGGACGAACACAAATGTGTTTTCTGTCCTTCTAATCACTGACCCCTCTTCTGTTTTCACTGTATATGATCGTGGCTGCTCTAAACGAGCAACCACCATTGCTGGATTCCAAACACCTTGTAGGGAAGTTTGAACACAGACACTATCACCTACTTCAAGAGGGGCTAAAGCTTTGGCTGATTTATCGTAATAACGCTTTTGCCGTCGTTGCATTTTCTCTCGACTTTTAAGAAATACTTCTACTGGTACTACTTTCTTTTCTAGATGATTGACCGTGCATGGTAGTGTCGATCGTAACTGTCGACTCATAAGGAGTTGTGCTGGAGAAGCAAGGTCATATACAGGTGTATTTCTATTCTCTAGTAATCCCGGCAGGGGTCATCACCATTTTCAGATGCCTTTGTCATCAGGTTCTTAGTAGTCTGGACTGATTTCTCAATTAGGCCATTTGACTGTGGGTAGATTGGGCTGGATTTGATATGCATGAATCCCCAGGCTTCTGCAAACCTTTCGAATTCTGCTGAGGAGTACTGTGGGCCATTATCTGATATGAATGTCAAAGGTATTCCATATCTAGCAAAATGAGTTTTCAATTTAGTAATTACTGTATTTGAAGTTAAGCTGCTCAGCTTGTCAACTTAAAAAAAAACCACTATGATAATCTAAAGTGATCAAGAAATCCACTCCATTCCACTTGAAAAGGTCAGATGCAACCTTCTGCCAAGGAAGAGGCGGAACAGAATGGTTGATTAAAGGCTCATTCTGATTTGAAGGCAAATTCTTGGCACACGTTATGCATCTCCAAATATTGCTAACATTGCTAACACCAAACTGGCATTTTTCTTTATTAAACCTTACTCCCTTCTGCAGTGCTCGATCTAGGAGGGCTTTCGGTCGCTCATCATGCTCCTCTTTGGTTCACCCAAATACCAGGATATCATCAATTATAACTGTGAATCCATTTAGCCCTTCAAACGTTTCTTCCATTCTCCTCTGAAACTCGTCTTGGGCTGACATTATGCCAAATGACATTCTCAGAAATCGATATCTTCCATATACGGTACTGAATGTCATCATGTAAGATGTACTTTCAGACAGTGCAAGTGATTAATACCCAGATCATGCATCCAGTTTGCTAAAGACAGTAGCACCATGAAGTTTTGATCTTACATCTTCTAGTGTTGGTATTAGGTAATATGGCCACATTATGCCTTTGTTTAAGTCTACTGGATCTATGCATAATTGAACACTTAAATCTTTTTTCTCTACAATGACCATTGATTTGACCCAATCTCTGGGTTCAGTAACCTTCTTGATTATACCATATGTTTCCATGCGTGTCAGTTCCTGCAGCAGTTTACTCTTCAATGCTTCCAGAACTCTTCGGACAGGATATGCAGTTGGTACAGAACCTTCCTTCAGATGTATGCTGCATTTACCCTCCAGACAACCAACACCATCAAAGACAGTTTTGTACTGATCTTGTATACAGGTGTTTGATTTGCTTGAATTAACATTGAGGATCAGCTTAATCCATTTCAGGTCGATGCTTGACCTGTAGCCAATGATGGGAGTGGATGGTGAGTCAACAATATAGAATTTGTGGGTCACAGCTTTGCTGGACTTGTGGCTACAAGGTAAATCACAAGCTCCAACAACTGGTTTCTTGGAACCAGGATAGCTGGTGAGTCTTTGACTAGTTGGATGAAGCTTTGGTTTAGGATTGAGCTGATCAAAGATTGATCTAGGAATGATATTAGCTTGGGCACCTGTATCTAGCTTGAAGCAAACAGGCAGCTGGTTGTTTATTACCAGGGTTAAAGTTGCTTCATCCTTTTCACTCTTATTATTAATAACAAACAAGAATACTGTATCATCTTCTTCTGGGATTATACCTGTTTGTTGGATTCCTTCCTCTATCATACTCACAATCTTGCTCCTACAGACTTTTGCAAAATGATTTTGCTTTTTGCAAGTGGGAGCAAATTTTTCCTTTTGCTGGGCAAACATGTTTAGCTGTATATACTCCACCACAAAAGTAGCATTCTTTACTTTTGGGGCATTGCTTGTTAGTTTTCTCTGACTGCGGAAATAACTTCGTTGTGAGTTGCGAGTAACAGCATCTATTTCCTGTTTGATAGGTACAGATTTATTTCCACTGAACGACTTTAACTGAGTCTGGGTCGTTTCGTGGGTTCTACATCTTGTTACAGCATTTTCTAAAGTCAATGAATCCCCTTCAGCCAGGAGTCTTTCCCTGACTGCCTGGTTTCTTATTCCACAGACAATTTGATCACGAATCATCTCATCAGGTTCCTTGTAAAGGCAAGGTTTGGCTAATGTCTTTAAGTCAGTAATGTTTTTTTTTTCCACAATTTCGCCTTCTAACTAGTCCTGCTTTTGAAAAAGAAACCTAGCAAAGAGAGTAATTTCCTTTGGGCTAGCATATTTCCAAAATTGTTCTAGGAGAGGCTTTCTTTTGTGGCTATCACCATTTTGAAATTCAAAGGTATTGAAAATTTTTCTGCCCTTTTCTCTTGTCAAATTAGGAGGTAAGCACACAAAGATTTTTCAGTTTTCCCACACAGAGGTCCAGCAAACATGAGTTGGGCATGTTGCTCAAATTGATTCCATTCGTCTGTAAGGGAACTACCATTCCAATTTAAAGAAGGCTGTTGGACATATATGGTAACTTGGAGAATCCCACTTCTGACACCATGCAATGTTTGTATTAATACAATTTAATGACCCAGGCAACTTACAAAATAAAGCAACACATAAAAAAGGCACAAGCATGGTACAAACGCAAGCACAAACATTATATAAGCATAAGCACGGTACAGAAGCAAAAGCATAACAGGGTGCTGCAATTTCCTTGCTTAAAAAATAGTTCTTCATCTCTTTTTAAACAAACTAGTATGTTCAGCCTCCCTAATGCTAGTTGGTAAACCATTCCAAATATCCGGAGCTAAATAACGAATCGTGAAGCCGGTACGTTTGGCGTCTCAACACTCGACTACGAAATTATCTGCATTCCTCGTTTCATATGCGTGGAGGTCACTATTAACACAAAGGAACTGACGAAAAACTAAAGGGCATACGTTATTCCAACATTGATAGGCGAAGATTGCTCGCTTAAAACAAGACACTGTGTCGATGGAATTTTCCACATAATTGCCCACTAAACGAACCGCTTTATTCTGTAAAATTTGCACTCTTCTGAAATTTACATAAAAATCACTTTACCAATGACACAACCATAAAATATATGAGGGCTCACTATTGCATGGCATGAAGTTAAAAGGGCCGATAGCGGTAAAACATTTTCCAATCGGCTTTTCACTCCTAAGCCTCTTGCAACTTTTGCTGCGACTCACCGGGAATAAAATGATTTTTAAAGTAAAACTCTGCGCTTTCCAGCAAAAAATGAGAAGTTAATTTAAAATCAAACCAAAATCGATTTCCAAAATTATACATGCTATATTTGCATGTAGAATATGCTACATTATAAATTATTATATTGCAAATATTGCAATTTATAAATGCTATATTATAAATTAAACATGCTATATTTGATTTTGGAATGGAAAAAATTGCGTTTTGCGGTGAGTTTAGCGCTGTTTCTTTCATTACACAAAAAGACCAATGGAACTTAAAATTTTTGGTTACAATGATAGATTAGCTCTTAAGCTACGATACACGTTCGTTAACATAAACAGTTGGTATTTGTGTCAACAGATTCAATTAATCCATGTTTTTCAGCAGTCATAGATATTACAAAACATCATATCTAAGTTCACTTGTTAATCTTATAACTTGCTATTTAGCCCAGTCTACATTGCCCCTTAAGTTCTTATAAGGTTTGAATGGGTCTAATAGGAGCTTTTCTCAAAAACACTTTTGAGCAAAGTCAGCTTTCTTCTCAATTAGGGTCGAATTACGTAACATTTTAAGATATTTTCATTTTAATTTTACCCCCCCCCCCTAAAAGTCATCTTATCCTTCCCCGACAACAACAAGTGTCTAAATATAGATTTTTTTTTGGAAAAAACAACATTGACAACGCTAACCAATTAAAAAGATAACGAACTGGAAATTCTGGAATTACCTCTAGATTTCTTTTTTTCACAGTCTGGAGACGGTCTCAGAAGTTTCGATTTGATTCCTTTCTAATTCCCTGCTTTTGTAAAAACTTGTTTTTTCAAAAGTTTTTCTTATTTGTTAACATAAGACAGAAATAACTTGCGTTAAACATAATTGCCGTCCCGTACTTAGTTTTCATTTTCGATATTTAGCATTTTTAGGATAATAAAACACTCCGTAGCCGATGGTCATCTACAGCAAAAACAGGGGAAAACTTAAGTCTCATACTTTTTCTAACCAAAGTTAAGGTTGTGCCTAATACTCCAGATTTATTTTCTTTAGATTACGCTGCTACTAGCCACAGAATAAATAACCTGAAAAGCCGCTTTCTGAATCTGATAATGTTTTTTACTATCCAGAAAACTCCCTTTAAAGAAAGCATTTTTTTTTAACCATACATCGATATAGCATATAGACGGGCAACTTGAACAAAAACCGGTTCCTTAATAGCAATTTAGGAGTTTCCGCCATGATTTCAAATTTAAATATACGGAATAGAAAAACTTCCAGGCCCAGCTTTATGCACGTTTAACCATTTAACAGTGTCTTAATCGATTTTTTTGTTGTTTATGCATTTTTTTCTTATTGTTGCTCTATCTTTACATGACTCAAGTGCGGGTTAGAAATAAATATATCAATTAACATTACAGACATGTAGATAATGTTTTGATTTTAGATGGCCGATGTATTAAACAAACAAAGGTAATATAATATTTCTGAACTCCGTTTGTTCGTGCGTTTTTCTTTTCACTGTCTTGAAAATACCTATTTCAGAAAAAAATTATTTTCCCATCTATGGTATGCACAATAGGAATAAGTAGGTAAATATTATTTTCTTTTCTTTCTTTTTTATTCTAGACAGACGATTTACTAAACGACAGAAGTAATATTTAGGATTGAACTTAGCTTACTAGAGCAGTTTCCAACAAATATCTTCAAGCTGAAGAGAATCGACTAATATTCAATTGATGTATTCAAAAATCAATATTCAAAATAAAAATCACAAAGAACATCTCTTCGAAAACCACTAGTTTTTTTTTCAAATTATCGCCATGAAGAAAATGAGCTGCCTCCTCTGGAAGAAAAAACAAGTGAAATTAAAGAAACAAGGCTAAAGACATCTTAATAGACCCTTACCCCTTTCTACAATGGAGGCTAGTAAATTGGCTAAATTGGGGTATTTCAACGGGCAGTAAGATTTATGCCCCATGTTCAATGTTAATGCTTTTGCGTAAGACGAATACATAACTCGAACGAATACTATCACTCAAAAGCTGAGATTCGGCTTTTTTCATCTACTGGTTTGTATTTTAGAAATTTGCATTGTTTTTTTTTTTTAGAAAAATACGTTGAAAATAGACGAAAAACAAGCTAAGCTAGAGAAATTTTCCTATCTTTTTAATCAAATTTAGATCATTCTATAAGAAACTACTAAATCTGATGATAAAAAGTATATTGTCGTTTTGGTGCAACTTATGGCTGGAGGCTTGTCACATAATCACATAATTCACAGGATCGTCAACCTGGACTTACAAAACACATATTTTTCAGAAAAGCCAAAAATAATATCAATATAAGATAAAATTTACCGTAAGACGAAGAAAGAAGCGAATATAGCGAAAAGACCGAAAATTAACTAACAATTAAAACTATATGACACAAAATACCGTGACACGTTTACATTTACCTTATGAGATAGGTGCCACTAGAATCCAAAAAGCAGATAAGAGAGACCCCCCCCCCCCTCCTATTTTTTATCGGATACAACATAAATTTTTAGCCATTCTAATTGTTGGCCATATAAGAAGATTTTGAAGTTCACCAGCAGCTATGGATATTCAAGCATCAGTTCTACTTTTATGCAATATTTTGACTGGTCTATTGTCCTGACCTCAACGGGGTATTTGAAATATAAAGTCTCTCCTAAAGCATGAATCAAAGCTGACAGCCAGGAAAATAATCACCAAAAACTCAACACATCAGAAGAAAAACGAAACTCTTAAAGATATATAAGCCAGGGATACTTCTTGGACCCTGTTTCAACTACTAGGCCCCAACTCAAAAAACGAGAGGTACTTAGCCTAATATTTCGTCCCGTGTTTACAACTACTGCTTAGTTAGGTACATAAGTTAGGTTTGTTTATTTTATGGTAAAAGCATGAAATTTGGCAGACATATGCAGAAAAATATGGAAAATCTGACTGGGGTCAGAACCACATTTTCCTACGCGATTATGGCGTTTTATGAAAAACCGTTTTGCGATTTTCTGCGCAGGAAAAAATAGCTGACTTTAAGAGTGGGAAATTTTTCCGATCAGAGGGCCGTTTCCGACTAATTAGTCTCTCCTAATCCCAAAAATGAGCTTACTTGTTTCATCCAACTCCTGGTTATTGAGTTATCATCATTTTCATCTCTATGCTCCATGCACTTCTGAGTAATTTCCGCTTTCTGACTTTGTATTTTTCATCGTAATCGCATAGAAAGAGGTGAACATGTTACGGAAAACGTGAAGAATCGACTAAGTCGAAAATTCAAATTTGTCTCTGCAGTTCCGCGCTACTTTGTGTTTTTCCACGCGACGAAAAAAAAACGCGAATTTTAAGAATCAGCAATGACCGAGTTTAAGATCTCTTTCCTAACTAATTCGAGTCTCTCGATTCCAAAAATGTGGTTATTTTTGCAATCGGATTCTTGGTTCAGGATTTACCAGTTTCATAACCATTGTTTCCATGCCATACTCTAACAAGAACTCATACCTCCCCATAACATTCCGAAGGAGATCATACGTTTTTGACTGTAAGTAATTAATTACCCTTTTCTCAATAAGCTTTCAGAAAAAAAAAATCATTTATTCAACTCAAACAGCTTGACTTAAGGAACTGTGGACGCAAGAAGCATACTATTATGATGACAAAATGTAGAATACTAAATTACTTCAGGTATTTCAAAATAGTTAAAGAATCACATGGACCATAAGAATGAAACAGTCGATTTCAACTTGTTTCATCATAAAGGTGGCTAAAAAAGAAAATGAGGTTCTGACGGACTACCCTTTCAGACCTCCTCAATAAGCTTTCAGTAAAAAAAAAAAAAAATAAATAAATAAAAAATCATTTATTCAACTCAAACAGCTTGACTTAAGGAACTTCGGAGGTAAGAATCATACTATTATGATGAAAAAATGTAGAATACTAAACTATTTCAGGTATTTCAAAATAGTTAAACAATCACATGGACCATAGGAATGGAATATCCGATTTCGACTTATTTCATCACAAAGATTGCTAAAAAAGAAAATGAGGTTCTCACGTACAGGATAGAGGTTGAAATCGGCTTCTGACAAATAAAGCTACAAAAAGTTCACTACTGATTGTACTGATTATCACAACCTTTGCACGAACAGAGATCTGTGCACTTAAGAGGAGCTTTTGCACATTTGCACCTGTATTTGCACTTTGTTTTACAGCCACATTTGAGCAGTTCTTTGCAAATTGTCGCTGCCTCAGGAAGATTAATCCAGAAAGGCTCCCAGCTTTCGTCTTGCTTCACCTAGCCGTATAAATCCGGATCCAGTGGGAAAAGTTCCAGACAACAGGATGATGCCAATATCTGGGCCTGCAATTAAGCGCGTTTGGTATGCTGCTCAAGAGCAGCCGCTGCTAGGGAAAGTTTTTTCATTCCAATTGTTTTTCAGCTGAGAAGCTCCTTCCGCAGACTGCTCCCTTCAGACAAACTGGTTGATTTTTCGTAAAGAACGATGACGAATCGCTGGATCTCTGTAAAGTGACAATCTAGGAGCGGGGCTCCTGATAGCTCAGAGTAACGAAAGTCGGAAGAATGGATTCCACAGCTTTCCAGGTCTTCCAAACACCATGCTTTCCATGAAAACCAAAAGAAAAAGTTGTATCTCATCCAGAGAAGGCATGCAAAAAGAGAAGGCTACGAGACCTGTCAGGTCTTAGACGACAAGTAATATCGTGAATGGGCAGTATTTTCGTCTTTGCTCCAAGACCATAGATGACATTCAGGTTTTCCATTTGAAGCTGCTGGAACAAAGCTGTTGCAATCACAACTACATCCGAATCCACAGTTCTGATGGCTATGAAGTTATAGTCACACTGATCCTGATGGAAGGCATGGAGCAGCGCACGGGCGTCACCTTCTTCGTGGTTGGTAAGTGTGAGGCCATCGCGAAAAGTGATATCGCGCGTTAAAATAAATGTGTCTCCAAGAGTATCCACTACAAAGATGTCTTGCAATTCCTGGACTACCATAGTCGCCAAAAAATGGAAGAGTCGACTCTTGTTCTCAGTTGATTTAAAAAATTCACGCCAGTTCATCCGAGGAACGGGAGTTCAGTCTGTGTTTTTTACGGCATTAGACAAAGTTCCTTTGTGTTCCTGCGCTCCGTTTTTTTAGGCTGTCGTCAGTGTAGATGCCAAAGACGAGATCAATCCTTTGGGCGTCGGTTTGGGACTGTTGCTTTCTAATGTAGGTAGCAAAGTTTGAGCGAGCGTATTCACCGAAACTAATTCCAGGCTTAGGAACGATGAGGTGTACTAGAACAGACCCTTATAGTACGATTAAATCGACGATTGGGAGACTGCTGGGCAGTGGCTCTTCAAGCTCTGCCGTCAAACAGTCAACTATGTCAGATTTTTTTCCAAACCGTAGCTAGCCGTACTGGGACAGGGAAGGTGAAATAGGCTGGTTCTCGTGCATGAAAAAGTCGGTCAGGTCTGCCCCTCTACCCTTGCAGCCAATGTACAAACGGCTGAAGAGGATGCAGTTTGACTGCATGTACTTTACCTGCAGCTGAGACTCGGAGGTAGTTTTTTTTTTTTTTTTGGCGTAACGAACAGGACTATGTTCTGTCTCAGTAACGTGTCGCTAATTGCTTTCTTGTGGGAAACTATACGCTCTTGAATAAATTTTTTGTGCCCTGCAATTCCCAAGTCTTCAAGTCGCTTCAGATTCTGTATCGCCGTATCTTCTGCCAGGCGGTGGGAATAAAGAATGGACAACATGATATGAAGACATTTATAAAAGAAAACAGCACTTATTAAAGGTAAATTGTAGGTTACTTGTTTTCTTCTCATATGCTTTCTCTTTAGAAAGTACGTGCCACGTGAATTTTCTTCTTTTCTTTGTTAAACCTGTTAGCGATATGAGGTCTTTCGAGTCGCGTTTTTAAACCCGCAAATGGTCCATTCATTCAGACTACAGTCGTCACTTGTACATTAAGGTGAACCAGAGTTTGTTATGTAGAAGTATGAAAGACACATATACACCCGGCGATGATAAAAGTGATAATAACTCAGTAACGGATGGTTGGATATTAAAATGAAGCAAATTTTCAGACTCAGCATACTCGATTTAGCCATAAAAGATACCCTAAGCACATCTACTTCCATATTATACAGAAAAGAGTATGACCCACGATGATGAAAATTACGATAACTTGGAAACGACTGATCAGATTTCAAATGTGCGCACATTCTCAGAATCAGCAGACCCTAATCACTCAGTCACGACCCTTCAAACGTCCAAATCCTCCAATTTCAAAAATACACGATTTTGCGTGCGGAAAAACGCAATGAAACGCGGAAAAACGCGCTCAGAAAATGTGATTCTGTCCCCTGTCAGATTCTCCATGTTTTTCTACATATGTGTGCCAATTTTCCTGCTTTTACCATACAATGCACAAACCTTATGGAAATTGGCGCTTATGTACCTAACTATTATTTAATGAACACCACAATAGGTATTGTCCAAAAGGCTAAAAGGGTTGTGGATAATTTCGAAGACCACACTGCCTTTCCATGACAACAAATAAAAGTTAAAATAGGGATAAACTCCTTTTAATAGACAGTGATAAATTCACAAAATATACTAGATGTTTCGGTCACATATGCACGGACCGTCATCAGTAGTAATACTAAACTAAAACAATTAAAAACAATAATTTATAGGTAAAATAAAAGAACTACATATTGTTTAATAATATTATTTTTTTTCAAAGAAAAACCGAAGCGAATGTCTTTCACCTTCCTGGATCCGGTTCGTTAGCATGAATTGAACTAAAACTTGGACAGAGGTTAACCGCATTGGGTGAATTGAACTTTACTCTATCCGACTTTAATAAATTACCTTTAATTTAATTTTCATCTGGGTTTTCTTTGACCAAGTAAGAATGTAAGCAGTTATTCCTAAATGATGGAAGGAATAGTTTATAGAGGCTGTTGATATTTGGCGTGAAGTAAAGATGAGTGAAATTTGGGACGTGTACTGAAAACATTGAGGATGCCTTCTTTCAATCCCATTCCCCATAGCAAAACAATTCATTCATTGAAAAAATAACGGATTGCTGAATTTCAGCTTCTTCAGAAATCCAGTCAATCTTTTTTTACTTTTGTTTTTCTTGTGCTTTCGATGATTATTTTCCTCACAGTCAGCAATTCTATTTTCTGGTTGATGTTTTGGTAGAAACTTTAAATTTCAAATCGCCTGGTGACGACACGACAAAGAACAAGTCAGAACATTGCTTAAAAGAAAGAGTTAATGCCTGAAAACGCGAGATGCATGAACAAAACGAACCTCAATCGAATTTGTCTAGAACAGACTCTAGATAACCTGACCATATTAAAGAGAGGTGGCACTTCCTGGGGCACTACTAAAGAGGGACGACACAAGGCCCGAACAAGAAGGAGCAACGTACAAAAATACTAGGATGCACTCGATAAGAGGTCATTTCTATTTTTGTTAGAAACATGCACAATAGAAAAGCAAATGCCCGGACAGAAAACCCTACAAAATTCATTTTCAGCACAAGGAAAAGGAAGGTCAGACAAGCTTTTGTCTAAAGAGGAACAAGTAAAGAGACAAAATCCAGCAAATATGTGTTTAACGCAGCAATACCGGAGCAGCTGAACTTGAGCAAAGGGTCGTGGAAGGTGATAGAATCCAAGAATGCAATGACATGACAAGATCACGAGGCCCTTTCTACTCCCCGTCAACGGCTTTATTGACGTCCACCTCTCTTTGGTAACATCTTTTTGGAAAAGAGGTGGGTATGCCGCAAATTTGTGAGTGACTGCAGGAGTTACTGCGCCCTTAGGCTATCTGAACATCAAGTTACTTTATGGTAAAAAATTTGAATCAGGCTGTAAGTCAAGAGGGCAGTGTAATTTATAATGAGTTTCCTCACTTATTCCCATTTTGTATATAAACTTGTATTTTTAAAAGATACATTTATGACAAGCCTATTTTTTTGTAAATGAAAATAAAAAATGACACTAAAATTTAAACCAAACATTAATCATGCTGTATATGAGAGAGCGGTCCCCCACTCCTTAAATTGCCGCTATTCAAGCTGAAGTTTGACAAGAACTTAAAAAAATAATCTCAGAATCAATATGGCAAGCTTTTAAGTGCAAGTGTCTAAACTGAGAGGTCTATTCTTTAATAAAAAAAGCAAAGAAATAATTTTTACTAAAAACAAAAAATCCACCAAATTCCAAATAAAATGTTGTTTCCTTAAATTTCAGGTAACCCCCTTCCCCGTCAAGCCCTCACTCTTTTGACTTAAGTTCAATTTGTTTCATATTAAGAAAAACCTTTGCTTGGATTCTACATGACAAATATCCTGAAGAATTTTTGGCTTGGTATATATTTGGCACTGGCTTCGTAGACTCAATAACTTCAGTCAGCCTGGACGACCACGAGCAGAAATGAAGTCCTATAATGATTCAAACTTAAAACGGTTCCTAATTAATAAGTCAGTCTTTTTTTTTTTATTGATAAACCAGGCAAAGAAGAGAGTAAGCAATCATTACCGAAGATACCTTCCCCTTTGTGTCCTTGTTTTAACTAAATGTAGAAAAATTAAATAATTTTTTTTTCCTTGTGGGAATCAGAATATGGGGATACGCATTTCCACAGAGGGGAAAACCGGGCACCGTAGTTCACTTCACCAAAATTCACTTCATCGAGCAAAGCTCGCCGGTACTCTTTGTTTATCCTTGAAAAAAGTGGTTAAATTACTATTTCTTGCCTTGTTTCAAACTGGATTTTGTCTTCATCGACTTGTGCTTACTCGTCTGAGGCTGGGCTCAAATACATCACACCTTTTTACCTTTTTAATGCTTCTTCAAGTTTCCGATTTCCCAACGCCTCGTTTGGTCGATTGAAATAGGGTTCAGCCTATTTGAAAGACTAGATACTAAGAGACTCACCCAAAGGCAGGAGCTTGTCCAAAAGTAGAGGGTTGCTGGCGACTCACTCCAAATTGAGACCCCTCTGTGGTACTGGTAGCGATGGAGCCAAATGTAGGAGTGTTCTTCGCAGCAAAAGCTTCAAACACGTTGCCAGTGCCAGTAGATGCACCATTTGCAAAAACAGAGCCTGAAATTTTGTTTGAGCACAGCTACAATAGTTTCATAGAAACACTTTTCATTTTGTTAAAGTACTTTCAGAAACTGATACAATAGTCACAGAAAAAACAGAAGGGTTTTCACATTATAATGATTGAAGATTTGAAATATGAATGGCGTATATGATAGATGTAGGTCGATTTTGCATTGCAGAAATGATTGTTGATACCCTTGGATGCTCTAAGAGATATATATATATATATATATATATATATATATATATATATATATATATATACATATATATATATATATATATACATACATATATATATATATATATATATATATATATATATATATATATATATATATATATATATATATATATATATATATATATATATATATATATATATATATATATATATATATATATATATATATATATATATATATATATATATATATATATACGAATGTCGACATTCATGTCAACATTTACCGGTGAATGTGCGAAATAACTTTTTTCTCCTTGGATTTAGTAAACGTTGCCTGTCAACTTTTTCAAATTAATGCAAGGTTTGATGATCACGGAAAGGGTTAGATTAAGTTTGGTTATGTTAGCTTAGGTTTTAAACCAATTTCTGATATTTATAACTAAACTTAGCCTAAGCAAAACTAACATAATCCAACCTAACCTAACTTTAACTTTTACATTCATAGCTTGCATAAGACTGAAAAAGCTGACTCGCAAAGCTAACTGAATCCAAGCAGACAAAGAGGAATTTTGGACATTCACCGGTGTATGTCGACATTAACCAGATTTCGCTCATTCACGGTAACAAATATATCAATTCAGCCATAGCCTTATCAATGTCAAGCCGGCTTGGGCTGACAAACCGATGAACTGACTCTAACCTGTTTAGAGGCTCGGCTTTGGCCAACTCCTGAAAATACCTGGAAATTTAAATAATTAGATCTTCGACCTTTCTTTCTATTTGAATATCCATTCTTAATGAGGTTTTACTACTACGGAAAAATAGCTAGAATGTTGACTAGAATTTCTACTTAAATGTCTAAATCTCAATATTAATGATAGGGGGATAGACATTCAACGAAAACGAAGTCTATGATGCCTCAGAATAGTATCAGAAGCATGATACCACACGCACTTGCGTCATTGCCTTTACCATACAGCTGCTGCAATTTTTAATTCAGCATTCAGGGCCTCTTAAACTAGCCATACTAATGAAATAAATTCAGCAATTCTCAGATACTGACCTAGAGCACTGTCAAGAAAGCAGATGAAAAACTGTCAGAATACTGTCACAACAGATAGAGGATCGTCAGCTTTTAAAATCTCTTTTAGCGTTTAAAAAGTGAAAACAGGTCAACGTTTATTATTAGCGGATAAAGATTTTTAGTTGAAGTAACAAGGACAATGAAATGAAATCTGACAGTTTTAATTGGTAACGTGGAAACTTACACTGCCATACACATCTGAAATTTTTTTTTAGAAAAAACGAGAATTTTAATTTTTAATGAAAAAGACCTTCATATATAGTTATAGAGAGTTTTTGATAATTGCGAACTGAAACCAAACAATCGTAAATAAAAAATAAAAAAAAGAAACGTGAGTAAACAATCAGCAAAAGATAATTGACACCAAATACGTTAAGAAAGTAAAGCTTTCCTTTGAAGGCGTGTTGATGTTAAGGGAATCAGCGCATTGTTATTGTTTGAATTTTACACACAAAAACCATTGTCAAATTTGACTAACTAGTTTGCTTATTTATTGTCACAATTCAACGTGGCAACAGAAAAAAAAATTTCGTACTCCTTTTAAAACTTCACATTTTTGAAACGCCCAAAAGAAAATCGTGGTTTTTTATGGGTCCAGGGGGCAAAAAAATGTTTTTTAAATTAATGTCCTTGGTACTTTAAGATGATTGCAAGAATGAAAATACAACAAATGTATATATATATATATATATATATATATATATATATATATATATATATATATATATATATATATATATATATACATATATATATATATAACAAGAGATGTGCTGGTGTTATTACAGATCTTCACCTCTAGTTTTTCGAAAGTCAACTAAAATGTGAAGTATCATAGCCTACATCGTCATTTATAACCTGGTTATCAACAATCTGATATTCAACAGAATCATAAACTAATAAAAAGGAGTAATTAAAAATCTCATATTTGTTAATGATTAATGATTCACTTTTAAAATCTAATTTTGACAATAAAAAATAATTTCGATCCATCAATATCTGATCTTTTCTGTTTAATCCGGAATTTGTTTTGAATATTTTGCTATGAGGGCTATGTGGATGTTCGATTTCCGAATCCAAACAACTGCTTACTACCAGAGGAGTCAATTCACGAGAATTTCGGGAGGGGGATTTGATTTTCAAGATCTAGAAGGGGGTGATTAGACAGGGGGCATAAGCCCCTTCCCTGCAACAGATAAACACTGCTACACGTGTTTTCCTGTGTTTGGGGAAAGGAGGAGAAAAATGTTCAGATTTTTTCCAAGGTGTCATACTTTTAAAGCGTTATACAAATTTTGCCCTTCTTTATGAATGTTTGCCCCCCCCCCCCCAAAGGGAGTGTAATATGAACATACAGCAAAAGAAATGTCGGAAAAAATATAATTTGCAAGCAATTAAAAAGGCGCTAAACAATTAAAAGGGCTATGCAAGTAAAAACAAGGTATACCAGATGAAGTACCAAGTGCCGAAGGGGATCCAAATGCAGCTGCACTACCAAATGATGGAGATCCTCCAAAAGATGGCGCACCTCCGAATTTAGTTGAGCCGAATGCAGGGCTACCAAATGCAGGTCTAGAAGGGGTTGCCTGAATAGCACCCCCGAACACAGATGGCTGAGATGGACTCCCACCGAAAATTCCTAAAACAAAGACACTATTTCGTATATTAACTATTAACCTTTACTACCCTTTGTCTTTTATTCTTTTATTAATCTTTATAAAGAAAAAAAATGAACAAAATGTGAATGAAAAGTGATATTATAAAAGATTCATTTCTAAAACGACTTGTTTAACTACAAAAACTTTGGCCACTAGGAAAATCAAGAAGTATCTTTAAAAACATCCATTTGTGGGATAAACCAACGAAGGACGGCCTTATTCCCTTTACATTGAATTTGTTTATTAGGATCTGTTTCTGTGTCATATATAAATTGCTTTTTAATTAAACAATTTTCTAACATAATTGTATTAAAATTAAAAAAAAAGTTTTTCTACGAGAAGTAATAAGTCAATCAAACAGTTCGTGGTAACGAAATGTAAGTAAGGAGCGACCCGGCTCAATGGCAACCGAAACTCTAAAAAACGGAATTTTGATACCAATAGATACATCAAAAGAATCAGATTTTAATGCTGATTTCAAATATATATGTTTTATTAAGTTTAACCTCACCTATAAAAAGTTCCCCGCCTGAGAAAATTTGGCTGATTTTCGAGAAAAGGGGGAAAGACCCCCTAAAAGTTATGGAAACTTAATGAAAATCACACCATCATATTCAGTGTATCAGAGAACCCTACTGTAGAGGTTTCAAGCTCCTATCTACAAAAATGTGGAATTTTGCATTTTTTGCCAGAAGAAAGATCACGGGTGCGTGTTTATTTATTTGTTTTTTTTCTTTTTCCCAGGGGTAATCGTATTGACCAAGTGGTCCTAAAATATTATAGGAGGACTCATTGGAAGGGAAATTAAAAGTTCTAGTGCCCTTTTTAAGTGACAAAACAATGGAGGACAACTAGGCCCCCTCCCACGCTCATTTTTTTCCCAAAGTCACCCAATCAAAATTTTGAGATAGCCATTTTGTTCAGCATAGTCGAAAATATAATAAACAAGTCTTTAACGATGGATTAATCCCCCAAAGGTCCCAGGGGAAGGGCTGCAAGTTATGAACTTTGCCCATTGCTTACATATTGTATTGGTTATTGGGAAGTATACAGACAATTTCAGGAAGAATTTTTTTCTGGTAGGGGGGGGGGGCCCCCTGAAAGAAGGGGTTACTCGGGAGAATCTTTCAATGGAGGATGTTTCTTTGGGGTAAGGGACATTTCTATGAAGGGGGCGCCGGATTTCCAAGCATTATTTAAAATACGATCAGAAATTAAATTTAAAAAAACAAGTTTTTTCAACTGAAAGTAAGAAGCACCATTAGACCTTAAAATGAACAAAAATTATTACGTATATGAGGGGGTTCTCCCCCAAGTCAATACCTCGCTCTTTACGCTATAGTTTTTTTTAGTGCTTTCAAAAGAGCTATCTATTCTAATTAACGGCCTTTGTGATTAAGGGGTCATTTTTAAAGAATTGGAACAAAATTTGAACTTTTTGAGACTCTGTCTCAAAACTTTATTTTTTAAAACAATAAAAACTTTAGCGTAAACAGCGAGGCGTTGAGGAGGGGAAAGCCCCTTCCATATACGGAATAATTCCTGTTCGTTTTAAGTTTTAATGTCGCTCCTTACTTTCAGTTTAAAAAGCTTGTTTTTATTATTTATTAAAAACTTAAAACGACATTAAATTAGGCTATATAAAGTACCAAACATAAAATAAACAACAATTACAATGTACTAGGGTAATAAGTTTTAAACGACCATAAAGTGCCAAAGATAAGTGTGGTATTACCACCCCTCTTAAAACCTCCCAAAAGATTAAACTGTAATTTACACTTTATTTTGGTTTAATTCATAGATTTTGTTTTGCCAAGTAATTGACAACTTTAAACGACCGTAATGTGCCACAGATAAGTGCGGTGTTGCCACCAGTATTACCACTTGACCGATACCAAAAAGCGATGCCGGTCGATGAAAAAAGCGGGGTTTTTGCTGTATCATTTCTACCGAAACACGGTATAATTTATGGTATATTTTGATACCCGTAATGCAAATACGTTGTCACTAGTTTCAACAAAAAACTTACTTTTTAAAATTAATTCCTAGCTACTTTTCTAGCATTATTCTTTATTATTTTTTTTAAGTGGTGGATTTTGTTATGGACTTTGAACAAGAAAGGTAGAATAAAATGAAAAGAGACATCCCCCAGTTTTCCACTCCATATAAAAAAGGGAAAAATAGTCCCCAATGATAAATTCATATCTTTTTACCATTTTCTGGCACTCTCACCCGTTCTTCATCACTAATAGCTCGTCCAGACCACCCATTCTCTAGAAAATTGGAAGCAGGATCCATTTTTGGATCCTCTGATATACCGGCCTTAAAACCGAAACAAAGAGACAAATGTGCCAGTCTACACTTCAGGTCTTCCGCCAAATTTTTTTTTAAGAAAGTAGACAGTTTGACACACTCCAAAAGACGTGAATGCTAGATAGAAAAGTTATTACTGGCTCAGCAAATATGCAAAACATTCTCGAGCCAGATGCTCATTTTTCCCATTTTTAATTTTAATTTTAGCTTTGCGGTACAGAAGCAGTTTTTACACAACTTACTTCCTTGAAATATATTTCAAAAAATCAATGTAAAGAATAATAAATTTGTAGTGATGCTTTTCTACAATTCCCAACTTTTCGAGAGCATATTATTTACTTCCTTTAAAAAATCCTTAGCATGGTTCGGTTTATGATTTGTCAGCATATTTTTACTCCTTCCCTCGCCCCAAAGCAAAGAAGGTAGTGACACCCTTGTCTACACAATTGCCCAAGACATAATTGTTTGAAACTTTATTCCTTGAACCCCCCCCCCCCTTCTTTACCGAAGCTTGACTCCATCACCGGGACAAACCCTAGTTAAAATGACTGATCGAAATCAAATGTTGAAGGTATTTGGAGAAATGAGAACTAGGCTTGAAAAGATTGCATCTAGCTTCATGTGCACTTACTGGGTTTGTGGTTACCTTAAAACCATTTTTTTTTATACCAAAAGTAACTCTTGCAGCTTTTATTGGAGGAGTAATATATAATTACACAGAGGCGTATCATTGTATGAAAAACGAGAAATATAGAAAACGAAATGGCTAGGAAAAGAGCGTCACTTTGATCACGACTAGATTCTAATGACAATTATCATATTAAAGATACTAAAACGTTAAAAGGAATCACTTGCATAGGCAGACAAAGGTCAATCGGTATCAGACAGCGTGGTCATACTTGTCAAGACCTACAATGGCTGCACTCTGCAAAATATTTTGATTCCTAGCAGTGCTGTCCTTTGAGGTTGCTTTACCGTCCACTTGAAGTACACGTTTAACAAGTCTCAGTTCTAGCCCCCCTTCTTGTCATGGCTTGACCTACCTTTTTGCTGACGGTTCAGACCACATTCCGCTTTTAATTTCAACGAAAGAGTTAGCAAATACTGCATGTCAGTTTTGACTTCCTCTAAAAAACAAAAAGGCGCTCAGCAATGACATTCGACATTGGTAAGGAAAAAATTTTGCATCAATTGTGAAACGTTTGCAAACATTACTACTCCAGTTGCAGGTTTTAGTATAGGGACACGGAATCAATACACCAGTGTGTCAGAATGGTTTAAATTTTTAAGATGCACACCCTCAGATAGAGTTAAATTCGATATCAACTGCCATTCCTTATCCATATTTGCCTTATTCCATATGCCAGAGATATAGTACTAATGGAATTACTGATGACTAGGAACTATTAGCTCGTAACTAGAGGGATCAGAAAATAGAGGAAGTCATTTATCTTTTCAGAGAAGCGAAAACGACCTAGAATTGCTTTGATGTTCTCATGTGACGGATCTTTAATAACCTAAGTCTTAACACAACATGTGAGTACTCGACAGCTCGAGAATACGCCTTGTCGAGTTTTCAAATGAAAGCCAACAGATGGGAGCCAAAGCAAGGAATATGTGTTGTTCCACCTGAGTGAAGACTCAGATATATTTATTCCTATATGCATTTTGTCATTTTCAACTGTGTTAAAAGTGATTAATATGTAAAATATTTGCTCTTGGAAGCACATTAATTACTTGTTTGAATTTTCGCGAGTTGCGCAGTAACCTATCCAGCCATATGTCATTAGAAATAGAGAGGAAACATTTGTCCCTTTTCCCGTACGGTGACATTACTTAGGATAAATTCAGTGATAAAAGTTATTTCGCGGTACAGATGGTCTGGTTAAAGTCATTTCGCGGTATAATCAGAAAAAAGTGCGGCATTTCTCTCTAAATTGCGGTATTATAGCGCAAAATGCGGTATATGTGGCAACACAGGTTGCCATCCCTCCTCAAACCTCCCGTAAGACTAGACTGTAATTTGCACTTTCCTTTGATTTAATTCACAAGTTTTGTTTTGCCAAATGATTTTTCCATGTGTTTGAAAGGAACAGGCCTTTTTAAAAGAGTAAAACTAAATTAGTTATTAAACTCTCAAATTATTTAACTATTTTTAACGGGGACTTGTTTTTCTAAAAACAAAAAAGACTATTCTGATATTCTGATTTTTAGTTTTATTTTGAACCTACTTACAAGTCAAATTTAAAGCGAATAAACATTTTAATCAACTATAGAACAAACAATAAGAAATGATTATCTATAAGAATATATGCGTGACGAAAAATCTGATCACGCATATATTGACTTAGTCAGTAACAAAACAGGTTCTCAACCATGGTTTCAACCGAGCGACTATTTCAACGTCCCAGCATGCTGAACTCCAAAACCCGTATCTGGACTACCCTCCAAAGAATTGAGCTTATCCCTTTTGGGCCAAATTTCAAAATGCAGGCAGATCCATTCTACAATCCAGAGCTTTGTTGTAATAGATTTTAAGATGAAATTGGCTCCGGATGAAAAACTAATAAAAAATCCGGCTCAAAAAACAGAATTTTCTAATTCAGCTGTTTTCAAAATTATTGGTTTTCACAAGCAGTAAATTTAGACTGGAAAATGCAAAACACCTAAGCTTTGCAAAAAGATTAAAATTTATTACTTAGACAGCAGGTAATAATAAAATTCCGATTGCATTTTTATATTCAACATATAAAAGGGGATTAAAAGGCGCAATAAAACCTCCTTGAGCTATAAACTATATATATAATGATTATATTGAAGCAAAATGTATTACCGGCTGTTTGTTGCGCTCCTGCTCCGAAAGCACCACCGCCAAATACATTCCGGTTCTTATTCGCTTCACTTGGCTGACCACCGAGACCGAATGCACCCAGACCTAAAAGATACACCAAAGAATATACTAGACAAGAGTCCAAGTTTTAAATCTTCTAGATACTAAAGGCAATAACTTCATAAAAAAATTAAATAGTACATATTCTACGCGAAACAACTGAAAAAAGGGAAAAAATAAAGTATCTTGAACAACACAGACAGTAAACGTTTTTGCAGGATGGACTAGCAAAGACAAAGTTCAATCATTTTCTACCAACAGTGCCGTTATGATTAGCACAATACCCTGGTTTCGAAGAATCTTGTCTTTGAGCACATGTTTTAGTACATTTTTCGTGGATTTTCACCATCTTGGAAAGTAGTTAAGTTAGCTTTCAGGAATAGATCCGGAGCCAAATTATGCACAGAAAAGGTCTTTTGAGATAACTAGGTAAACACATTCTTCCTCCAAAGAGCACTGATCTTTGACGAAATTGCACAATCTAGAACAACCATGCAACATCAGTTGCGGTATTAGTTCTTAGCCCTGTTATGGCAATGTCAAATCATCAAAGGGGCGGTTTTATTCAATTTTTTCTAGAAATCTTTTTAAAATTGCCGTACCATCCTTAGGTATTAAAATGGATGCCGTCCAAGGTCGACTTAAACAGTCCAGACTTCTGGTGAATATACCCGAAGTATTTTACGTTCAGTGTTCTGAAACTAACGAACTGGAATATTCAAGATATTAAATGTACCTATAATTTGAAATAAATATTTTATTGCATTGAATTTGATACCTTTTACAGTACAGTCAATAAATAGCCGAAAATTGTATTAAGACTTACGCCGTCCTCCTTTAGAAAGAGTTAAGATTTTTCAGAAAAATATTTTGGGCGCTAAAAATTGTTCAATGCCAATTCAGAAACAAAGGAAACGAGCTTTACCTTAAACAGAAGAGGTCTCAAAGTTAAACCAACACACTATTTTGATTTCATATTTACGCTTTCTGAACACAATTTGACAAAGAACAATTTTCCAATTATAAGCGTTTCAAACAAAATATAAAGCGCCTCCCTCGTTCTCCCCTAAGTCACAGAAAAAACTTGTCTTACCCCACGTTCAATACATCTTATTGTAATCGATTGCAATTGGTTTTCGTCAGTGACAGCCAGTGAAAACCATTCTCTATCAAAGAGAATGATTTTCATTAGCAGTCAGTATCAATTGTAGTCGATTGCAATTGGTTTTCGTCAGTGACAGCCAGTGAAAACCATTCTCTATAAAAGAGAATGATTTTCATTAGCAGTCAGTATCAATTGTAATCGATTGCAATTGGTTTTCGTCAGTGACAGCCAGTGAAAACCATTCTCTATCAAAGAGAATGATTTTCATTGGCAGTCAGTATCATTTGTAATCGACCGCAATAAGGTATACTGAACGCAGGGTTCGTCTATAGTAAAAGCTCAATTCCTAAAGAACGCATAGAAATTGTACTGACAAACTTCTTCCATTTCCTTTACTTGGCAGATTTTGGGAGTTTCACAGCTGTAAAGTTCTTCATAGAGACACCCAGTCTACTTTTCAGATATTACAAGAGCATAAGTTCTCTAGTTTCACTAGAACTGTTTTTTGTTAGAACTAAATAAGATAAATAAACAGCAGTATTAAGCTGAATAGTGTAGCTTCATTTGTGCATATGCACACAAAATAGATGAAAAGTTCTACGTTACTGTATTGAAAATAGCTACAAAAAAAACTTAACAAGAAGAAAACTTCAAACATAACCAAACTCTGTAAATGTCCCGTGTCTTTACTTTGCACGAGGAGTTTATAGGAAGCTGTGAAAGATCAGTATCTCGAAACGCCCCGAAGCTTCGGTAGTAAGCATTTTTAAATTGCCTTCAACCACAATCACTTAAGATGTCTCTAGTTTAATTTGTAGCTTTAAATCATTCCGAAGATCGGTTCTATTGGAGCATTGGCAACGAGAAAGAAAGGGAGAAGAGAGAGCGAGAGAGAGAGCGAGAGAGAGAGAGAGAGAGAGAGAGAGAAAGAGAGAAATATAGAGAGAAAACGAGAGAGAGAGAGAGAGAGAGAGAGAGAGAGAGAGAGAGAGAGAGAGAGAGAGAGAGAGAGAGAGAGAGAGAGAGAGAGAGATAGAGAGAGAGCTGTACATGCACACAGACACACGTTAATATTTTAAGTGATTAGAGGGTTGGAGTTTATAAATTTAAGAGAAACTATATGCGTATACAACTGTACTTGTTGCTATTGTTGTAAAAGATAAGTGTATAAGAAACTAGGAAATACCTGCTGCCGTCCCAAAACTGCTGCCAGTGGCACCGGTTTGCATTCTGCCAAAATTAGTGAACGCATTGCCCGTTGCTGAAGTTTGTGGTTGAGAAGCAGCAGTACTACCAAACAGCGATTGTACAGTGTCAGCAATTGCTTTGTTTCCAAAACCTGGTTGTTGAACCTGCCCAAAAGGCTTGCCTTGTCCAAATACTCCGACTGCACTTGTCGTAGGTGGTTTTTGATCAAAGCTACCAAAAGTATTTAGTGGCGTCGTTGCTGGAGATGGCTGTCCAAAAATACTAGTTGGCTGTCCAAACACTCCTGTGCCAGGTGGAGGCTGCCCAAAGACTGGAGCAGAAGGAGTTGGCTGACCGAAAAGTGCAGTGGCTTGGCCAACAGCAGCTGTTGTGGTTGGCTGACCAAATACAGAAGTGGTTAGAGGAGCGGCATCTGCAGGCACTTGCGTGAATCCACTACTTGGGCCAGCTTCAAAGGCCGATTTTTCAGATTCAGAAACAATAGGCACACCAAAAGCACCAGTAGTTGCAAAAGTAGAATTAGTGGCTGCACTTGAACTAGGAGCAAAGGAGGCAAATATTGAAGGCTTTGTAACAGACAAGGTAACCGGAATTTCCGGAACATTTGCCGTGGCTGAAACCATCGTTGTTGGTACAATTAATGCTTGCTTTTCTTCTAACGGTTGAGTTTCTGAAGCGTCTTTGAGAAACTCAGAAACAAGGTCTACATCTGGCTGCAAGTCCACAAGTGGAATTTCTGGAATCTCCTTAGTAATTTGAGTATCTTTCTCAACTGATGCCAAATTCTCTTCATCTAGTTTCACTTCTCTTTTAAATACTGATTTTTCAGTCGGCATTACATCTTTTTTTTTAACGAAGTCTCTACCGTCGGAATATTATCTTTTATTGGTTTAAGTTCATCCGTTTCAGCCAAAGAACATGAAGATTTTTTCAACCCAACAGCAGCAGGCGACGCTTCATTTTTTATTGCACTGGGCTGTGCTTCAGTCATGCCAAGCTGACTGGTGAGACTGAAAAGTGAAGGAGGTTGCTCTGTTGCATCTGTTTTTGAAGCAGAAGACGTAACGGAAAAAGTGGTAAATATTGATGGCTTAGTTGCAGTGGATTTTGCTTCAACTTCTTTGGACGTTCCTATACCGAAAAGATTTCTAGTGGCCGTTTCAAGAGTTGGAACTGGGGCCTTTGTCTTGTCTACTTGTTTTTCGGGGGGTTCGGCAATAGAAGTCGACTGCGTGACTTCATATTTAGGTGTGAAACTAAACACTGATGGTTGAATCTCTGAAGTCTCGCTTTTGAAGAAAGTTTTAGTATCTTTGGTAGCAAATAAGTCAGACGTTATTTTCATATCACCTGCAACCGAAACTTGGGGTTTCGTTTGAATTGTTTGCTGAGAAATCGATCCAAAATTACTTACTGTAAGAGTAGTGGATCTGGAGAGAAGGGAGGAAGGTTCAGTTTTAATAAGCTCGGTATCGAAAAGTTGCTTAGTTTCAGTTTTCACGGACTCGGAAGCTTTTGCGAATCCTAGCTTGGGAGTGAAGATAGAGCCCTTTGAAGAGAAAGGGAAAACTGTTGTACTTTTTGCAGCTGCTCTATCAACAAAATTTGGCGGTGAATTAACATCACTAATGAGTTGACGTGTTTCTGGGGCAAAACTAACAGTAGGTTTTCGCAAAGCCTCTGGGAGGGAAAAAGGAGTTACAGATCCAAAAGAAGGTTTATGTGGAACGGATCCAGGTACAGCAATGGATTCCATCTTTTGGTCTTTCACAGCTTCGATGCTTTTAGGAAAAAGAGTGGATTGTAGACCTATTCCAGTGCTTTTTCTTACGTCAGCTTTCGGTGTCGATGTTACCCAATCTTTCGGTGATCGAACAGTGGGTCTAATTGGAGAGCCTGGTGGTGTGATCTCTTCGAACTTTGGTCGAATTAAGTTTGGAACGAGTGGAAGTGTGGCTTTAGTTTCTATCATTGGCTGCGATTGTAACTGTGCTTTTACTGAAGCTTGCCATTTTGATGTGATTATGGATGGTTGTGGACCAAATTTTTGCAGAGTAAACTTCCTATCAGCCGAAATTTTGGATTCGCTTAGTGATCTCTCAAGATTTTCCAGGGTTTTGTTCCTAGAAAAGAATAGAACATGAACATACTATACAATGATACAATAATGTACGCAATCCCAAAAAAAGCACACATCGTAGCTGTCACGCTCGGGCTTTTTCAAACTTCAAAGATAATAACCAAAATAGAGTTAGGCTTTTAAAAGGGACAAGATCACCATACAAATTGTAGGTCAGGAAAATAAAAGTGGATTGAACATACACTGCCCTACTCAACCTTCCATTTGAGAAAACCTTAGCACATAGTTTTTCACAACGATTTCAAACGAACGAAAAATGTCAGATACGTCGGAAGCATGGGTGTCTAAAAAAACAAAGCCAAGACTGATCTTTAGCAGAAAATAGGTAAAAACGCTACTAATATAAAACCTTTAAAAGAAATTTAAGACTTAGAACTTTTCGCTGCGAAATCGATTCAAAATTGTATTGTAAGAATGGCGAAAAAAAGGAAAAAAGTTTAGTGGCTCTAACACGGTATCTTGGTGTAATTTTAGGCTTCTACCTCTTCGTATTTTTTTTTAGCTCTTTTACCTTATAAAAATACACTCAGAAGTGTGGCGACAAAAAAAGAACAATAAACCGCTGAGAACCTTTTTTCCATCTAAGACTTTTTTTTTAAAGCAGTAAAACTGATTAGGTCCATTCAATAACACACCACACAAATTTTCTCTCAAGGCTGCTTAAAATTTTCGGCCCTATTAGCCCTTCTTGGACTAGAGTCTATTCCCGGTGAAGTGGCAACGTACCACAAAAAGAAACTTAGTTAACTTAGGTCATAGACTCATTTATTTTATAAACAACTATCGTACCCGTGGCCGAAGCCATGACCAAAAGCCACTGTTTTCTACATTGCGTAAAACTGGTCACTGGCCGTTTAAATAACTGACAAAAAAAAGGCACAAATGAATTGCTGTGACGGGTTGTTCGACACTTTGCGGCACTAGTTGGTTCTTATGGCAGGTGTTGGTGGTGATAGGCGCAGGTGGGGGAAGCAACAAACGGTGTTTCTGGGACGGAAGAAGGGACTGCCCAAAATTGCACATCAACTGCAAGTGCCTATCACGCAATGTTGGCAGTCGTAAGCTACTAAGGGCAGCCTCATAAGAGTTGTATTTCAGGCTTAGTTATCACTTTCACAGCCCGTTTTTGAATGACCTCCAGATCTTCACCTAGGTGGTCAATACTATGAGCCTGAGGGCCCCACACATGACACGCATATTCTAGGATAGGGCGCACATATGTGACGTAAACCGTCTTCAGCTGACTTTGTGAGAAACCCAGTCAGCGCAAGGTAATTAGCGACCGTAGTGCACAACTACCTTTTTTCCCCAGACCGGCGATGTGCGCGCTAAATGAACAGTCGACACTGAAAGTAACCCCGAGAATCACTGAGGTTGGGGCGGTAGGGTACCACGGATCCGGGCATGAGAGGTCACGCTTAAGCGGATTAAACCTCATGACTTTTGTTTCACATTAAGCTGAAAGTCATTAATGCTACACTGCTCGAGAAAGGATTTACTGATCTCACTGCTGAACTGGGGATACACGTCTGACTTTTCAGCAAGATATTTCAGAAGGGAGATATCGTCCACGTATTTGAATCTGTCTTCAAACTCGATGATAATGTAGTTAGTTACCGCTAAAAACAAAAGTGCTGCCTGCTTAGTGCCTTGCGGCGCGCCGCACGTCAGTTCAGCCCACTCAGAGTTTAAGTCACTTAGGAAGAGGGCATAGACACACTGGTAGCGGTTACGCAGAAAGTCAACAACTAAGAACAAAATATGCTTCTTAGCGCCCATCTTTTTGAGGTTATTTGCTGCTGTATAATGGCGGATCAAGTCAAATACCTTACGATAATCGACTAAAAGCAGGTCAACGATGCTACTGCCTTTGTCCAACCACTCGGTAATCAAGTGGTAGAGACCTACTAGATAATGCGTCGTACTACTCCCTTTCAAGCAGCCGTACGGATCAAGGACTGGCTGAACTTGGGCTTGGAGCTCTCTATAAATAAAGGATTCAGTCACTTAGCCATATTAGGCGTAATAGAAATCGGACGAAGCTGGTCACAGGATTTCGGGTCTTTGACTTTGGGTAAGACGCGCACGTAGGCTTTTTCCAAACACTCGGTAATTTGTGCTCCTTGAACGACTGATTGATCACTGATGAGAGTGGTTTTGCTAGAAACATAGAATATTCTCTTAAAAGTTTAACTGGCAATTCTCCTGGATAAGAAGCACAGTTGCTTTTCAACTTTTGAAGTTCTTTGTACACAGTGAACTCGGATACCTCAACGATTGTATCTTCTGAGACGTCAGCAGAGAGGGCTTCAATTTCGGCTTCGGTGAAGGATGGATGAGTAGTACAGATTGAAGTGAAAAAGGCGTTCACATCCTCTGATTTTATCAGCGTTCTGTCATTTTTCTGTATCTTAACGTCACTGGTGGTACGTTTACGGGTAAGACACTTGACTTCAGAGTGCCACTTGCGGGGCTCACCTTGAAGGAGAGGCGAGACTTTGTCATGAACGTATGCTTTCTGCGCTGCTCGTAACAGTTTAACAATGCAGTTACGAAGTTTGTTTGCTTAAACAATATCACCACTCCGATGCAACTGGCAGCGAGTTAAGATAAGCATCCTGAGATCTGGTGTTACCCAAGGTCTGTCAGTGTCACTAACAGTTATTTTTTTCTCAGGGAAATGTTCATGATATTTAAATAACAGCAAAGAGTTGAAAGTATCAACTTTGTGGTCGATATCTGTCAAAGAGTAAATCTCGTCAAAGTCAAACGTCCAAATCCACTGTCCGAAGGAACGAATTGCCTCTTTAGTCATAGGTCGAGTGGCAATTTTTACGGTACGTGGTGCTGGAAGGCCAACTTTGGCCTTCCAAAGAAGTATGTTATGGTCAGAGTTACGCAACGGACCGAGAGAGCAGGGTACTTCGTAAAAATCGGGAATGTTTGTGAAAATAAGGTCTAATATACTACCACTGACGTGCGTAAGGATTTTGAAAACTTGCTTGAGGTCAAGTATGCTGGAGACCCATGCCTTATTAGTCTGATTGAAATCGCCAGCGATTACAAAAGCAGGCGCTGCGTGTTTGCGGCGTAGGTCATCAGTACAGTTTTGGATATACTGGATCAGTTCTTTCCTGTTCTTTGCACTCTCGGGGTAGTAAACTGCGGCTACAACCAAGCACGAATATCGCGTTGATAGGCACTTTGGTTTGCATTCGACCCACATTACTTCATGGAAAATTATCAGAGCAGGATATCTGCATCACCTCAGGAACAGGGGATCGGGTTGAAAATTTCAAGAGATGTTGGGGGGTCCAAGTGGACCTCAATTTTTGACCTAGGTGGGGGGGGGGGCAGAGGTACATAAAATAAACCTGCATACAAGTTCTCAAACTGGCATTTCTGAAGCATCTCTGGAATGACTTATGGGAACTGAGCTAAAACTTTGGAAGGGTTTGGGGAAGAGGAGGGCTCAAGGGTACTTCAAATTTTATGTTTAGAAATAGGGGATGACTGGATCGACAAATACGAGTCTCCAATCCGCACAAGTTTTGGAAATACTAACGCACCTGAACATTTGAATCTATTCACGAAGAAAGAGTCAGGTAAATTAAAATGCCGCGTATTTACCAAGGCTTTCAAAATAGCACATTTATAAAATCTCAGGAGACCGAGGGGGTCAGACTAAAAATTTCAGAGAAAAATTTTGAGGAGGGTAAGGGGGAATAGCAGTGTATATAGACAGTCAAGGAAACGTTAATGAGGATAAAAGTTACGGGAAAAGAACACTGTATTGATTTGTGACGCTCAGAATAGATTCAAATCTAATTTATCTTGGATAAGCTAGCAAATTACTGGATATATATAATACACCAGACAAACCCAAGATTAAGAGAACATTTTTAAGATAAAGGGGCTGTATCAATCCGTGAATGCCAAAAATGGGCTAATAATTATTTTATTCGTATCTGCGTGAAGCTTTCAAGGTAAACATACTGGACAAAAGGACTTTAGCAAAAACAATAGATTTTGAAGATAATGTGGATTTAAAGATTATTATCGTGAAAAATTTGGATTTTATATACTGATCAGCTTAAAAATTTCAGGCTACGTAGACGCCTTAATAAAAATTTCCGGACTAAGGGAACCTCAATTAAGACTAAAAACTAAGTAAACAAATCTAGCAGCATTGATCTTCATAGTTAATATACTTTTTTGAATATAACAAAACAGAGGTTATTGAATAAAAAACCTTGGTATGCATTTGTTTCAAATAAACACATAGTTATAATAAAATTTAACATAAAGTGATTCTATAATAAAATGGCGGATTAATAAACGGTTATATTCAAGGGTGTCCATATGATCGGCGTCAAAATGGCTTCAGCCACTAAACAGGGGAGAACTGGCACCACTCTAATTTATAAAGCTTGATTAGACTCGTGGCATTATTTTTTATTTTGATGTTGTTGTTGGCGTTGTGAGAAATTAATAAATAATCGAAAAACAAGTCACTTTAAGTAAAGCGTAAAGGACGCCTTGTACTGTAGGGGACTCCTGTTTGTGGCAATGGCTGTTCGCTTTAAGATTGACTTGATTATTCATTTTAATTTCTTTTCCTTTTAGGATTCATTCATTCTCTTATAGCAGTATCGGTTATTTTTATGTTCGATGTGATAATTCATTTTAATATCTGTTCGTTTTGGGGTTTCCTTTATTCACTGATAGTAATTTCTGTTCTTTTTAAAGCTTTTTCAATGTTTTGTTTTTCGAGTCGTCTAGGGCTTTAACAGGACTCTAGTTTACACTGAAAGATTTTTATTTTAAACATTTTTTAGATTAATTTAATCCACTATACCTTTTGGAATCAAAATTATTTCACAGTTGACATTCGATGTAAGCTTTTCTTACTCAAATATACCTTAGTTTGAAAGTTTGACTCCACAACGCTACACATTTTGAACACAGCGTGTGCGAAAATATTTGATATAGATATTTTAGCGTACCAAATCTCACATAATATGCTCAATAGTGCTTTTGAATAGTTTCTTTTTTTCATGGAGTGATTATACGTAACACATTAAATACGGTTGATAAAAACAATGTTGGCTTTCATTTGACAACATGAAATCCAACAAACTGTCAAACTGTTGGAAATTTTTAATTTTGGTTGAATGTTAAAGAGACTATTAACAAAAACACTATTATTTACCCTAATAGAAGGAGAACGAATTGTCTCGTGTCCCATAATTTAGTGCGTCTAAACCTTTTTTATCATACCCCCAAAAAATGGATGTATGTCTGTATGTACGCCTCATGAGTTATATCTCGTGAGGGCTTCTGCCATCGCAGGATTGATGCGTGGATGAAGGTACAAAAGTGAAACTCTTGGACCTGTTGAATGTATTGTTCATACGCTACACCTTTTAAAACTCTGGAACAAAACGCCATATTTTTCCAGCCTTTTAGAGTTAAAATCTGAGAACTATGTATATCACAGTATAGCTTACATATCATCATTCTGCTGAGACTGGACAACTTTCTGTTCTTGAAGCATTTGAATAATACCATTGACCTCAGATAGTTTAATCTTTTCTTCACATATAATTCTTTCCATAGTATGCAGGGATTTGTATATATAATCCGTATCTGGAAGCTTCAAAGGCCTGTAAAAAAGTAACACATTGTAAATCAACTTTTAGACTCTCCTCGTAGTCATAGAGCTCCGACGGTGTGATTAAAGTTAATAAAGGGGATGATAGTTTTCATGAACTGTATGCCAAAAGGTTTTGAGTGTGCTCAGACAAGAAACTCAACATACAGACTTTACAGCATTTTTTTGCCATAAAATAAAAAAAAACACCTTTTCAGGAGAACAAAAATTAGAAAAGTAGGAAATTCAGTCTTCTTTCGGATCAGTGTACAAATTCGACAGATTTTGGTCAGTCAAGCAATGTTTATGTTTCCACATTTCTCGTGTTCAAAATTTCTGCCTCATATCTTACTTACTATTGGTTGGTGTTGCCGGGTTTATAGAAAGACTGTCTTCCTTCTGAGCACCACAAAATACTCCCAAAAGTTCACAGGAACAACTTATCAGCAATGCAAATAACTTTATAAACTTTACTGATGCCGTGTGACGGCCGATAAAAGCTGCCTTAAAAAAAAAAAATTGGGGAAATCTAATTTTTTAAATGAGCATTTAACGAATCTACAGGATCTACTACAGACAATTCTTTCAGTATAGTGATTTTAGAGGAACTTTAAATAAACATATAATACTAGTAAGGGATTTTCCACGTAGCATAAATTTTCAAAAAAATAGAAAGGCCTTTAGAGCTTACCAGCATTTTCGAACTTGTTTTGCTGATTAGCAGAACGAAATACATTTTCACTGACAACTGGGACAGAGCCCTTTTGCCTGCACTGTTTAATATGGCTCATTCCTTTAACATTATGACCAGGAATGCGCAATTGAAATTTGATTGAGTCCGGTTATTTTAGCAATCAAACTTACCGATTTTTAATCAACTACAATTCAAGCAACCGTGGGCCTTCAAGTAGTTACAATTCAGTTACAACTAAAATCTCCAGGATATTAAAAACGAATGAGCCAAAACGATAAAAATCAGCGCCTCGCATTAAAAATGTCGGTGAGGCGTTAATACTATCAGACAGTTCGTGGTAATGAACTGTAAGTAAGGAGCGACCGGGCTTAATAGTCACCGAAACTCTAAAAAACAGAATTTTAATACCAAGAGATATGTCAAAACAATCTTCTTATTATGCTGATTTCATATATATAAGCTTCATTTAGTTTATCCTTACCCATTAAAGGCTATGAGCCTGAGAAAATTTGCCTGATTTTCGAAAAAAGGGGGGGAAACACCCCCTAAAAGTCATAGAATCTTAATGAAAATCACGCCATCAGATCAGCGTATCAGAAAACCTTATTGTAGAGGTTTCAGGCTCCTATCTGCAAAAATATGGAATTTTGAATTTTTTCGACAGAAGAAAGATCAGGCGTGTTTATTTGTTATTTTTTTTTCCAGAGGCAATCGTATTGACCCAGTGGCCCTATAATATCGTGCGAGGAATCATTCGAACGGAAATTAAAAGTGCTAGTACCCTTTTTAAGATACCAAAAAGATTGGAAGGCAACTAGGCCCCCTCACCCACCACTTATTTTCTCAAAATCGTCCGATCAAAATTCCCCCCCCCCCCCCAAAGCGTCAGGGGAAAGGTCTTTCAGTTATAAAATTTGCCAATTGTTTATGCATAGTTCTTGTTATTGGGAAGTATTTATACATTTTCGGTGAGTGGGGGGGATTTTCTACTGGGGGTTTTCCCACAGGGGAATTTTACATGAGGAGGGAAGATTCCAGGGGGGAAATTGTCAGGGAAAATTATACACTGGGGGAATTTGTCAGAATACCTGTACAAAATTCTTTTTATATATCTTGCTTTCTTTTTTCCGTCTCAATCTTACGCGTGGACTTGTTATGGGTAATTGTACGGGATAAATTTTCACAGGGATTGAATTGTCTACAGGATATTTGCATGGGAAGTGGAAATTTCACCATGGAAGTGGGGCCAGATTTCCTGGTATTATTTAAAAACGATCAAAAATTAAATAAAAAAACTAGTTTTTTCATTGAAAGTAAGGAGCACCATTAAAACTTAAAACGAACAGAAATTATTACGTATATGAAGAATATTACCCCCTCCCCAACACCTCGCTGTTTACGCTAAAGTTTGAATTTTTTCCAAATTCCTAAGAAGCGACTTCCAAAACACAAGTGTCGTTTAATTAGAACAATAGGAAGCTTTTTTAAAAGTACTGAAAAACTTTAGCGTAAGGAGCAAGGTGTTGAGGAGGGGGCAATCCCCTTCATATACGAAATGATTTCTGTTCGTTTTAAGTTTTAATGTTGCTCATTACTTTAAGTTGCAAAAACTTGTTTTTTTATTTAATACGTTAAGGAGCCAACACCTTCCTGGAATACTGAGCATAGGCCATCACGCGGAAGTGCGCACCTTCACAATCGTGTCCATCTTCCCGAAATCTCAGTAATTTTATGATCTTTTTTTAATTTATTATACTACTAGTTAATTTGCTTACTTTTTTTTCGAGTAAGAGCCCCACCCTCCCTAAAATAAATTTATGTGTAAGCACCGGAAAGCCCTGTCAACACCAAGCGATAAGGTAGGGACGTTCGAGTAATCCCTTGCTGTTAAAGCACCGGACAGCACTGTCAACACCAACCGATAAGGTAGGGACGTTCAAGTAATCCCCTGCTATTAAAGTCAAAACAAGAAGTTCTTTCCGTCATCGCAAGAGTAAACTCGTGACTTTATATTCTCGAGTGCAAATCCCTTCAGACACAATGAGGCAACAGTGCAGACGCAACAAGAATTTGTGTCAGTATATTCTAAGACTGCGATTACTTGATACAGGCAAGGTAAGCAAAGGTACAGCAAATGTTTTTCAGTAGTTTCGGCATCCCCTGCTGCTCAGACTTTGTGATTCTTGTAGAATAAAATGTTTATCCTCTGCTTCGTTTAGTTGAATGCAAGAGGGCTGCCAGTCCCCCTTAGCTCCATCTTTAAATGTGTAGTGGCATTGGTGCTTTACTGAAAACAATACACATTTTCAACAATTTTCTTTTATTCGAGCGCTGGGTAAACTAATGTACCTGACTAGAATGTTGTTAAGTTACCACCCCATTACCGTTTCGTGTTTCCTAAGTAAAGTTTTGAGCATATTTTATTCCCGGATAAGGATAATCCCACTTCGAGTTAGTTTGGTTTTAGACATGAGGTGGGTAGGGCGTAAGGTAACATAGCCAGTATGTGTACAATCAGCCAACTATTGAAACGTGCGGTTTCTAACAATGGTCTGCTTTTCTGAACGATGTAATGATATATCTGGTGACTTTGATAATGTAGCACACTCCCAAATTTTAGTTTCTTTTTTCAATTCCAATATTACTGAGTCTATAACAGCTGTATTAAGATACAGTTACCAAAACTCCATTATAACGATTAAATATCCGAATTATCCGAACTGAACCATAAACACGCACAAAAGATGTTCAGTCAATGTGATGTGCTTTTTTTAATTTATCTTAAAGGGGGTTCTCCCTTATGTTCTCCAGTCTCTTCAAGATTTGGTTATTTTTCGAGACATTTGAACAAACTACACAGATTATGTTGATGAAACCAGACGAGTAAAAATTATGCCAGTTAGTCGTAGAATTGACTCAAGTTAGTCTTAGTGCAAATATGTCTAGTGTGAATAAATTGTTTACATGTCAATACATCCAGTGTGAACCTAGTTGAATGAAATCATCTGCTCTGCTTTTTGAGTCCCTTACTCGTTTTCCAGGTGAAAAGTTAAAGTGATACTGGACAAATTTTTGGAAATTGTTTTTGATAGACGATATTTAATATAAACCGTTAAGATATAAATAGTCTACTTTTAACACTGTTTTGAACTTTGATTAACGAAATCCACAGAGCCTTTATTAGAGTATTGCTGACGACACTGTTTATACCCTAAGTATAAGTGTGTCTTCTATAAAAGACTATATCTTAAGACATAAACGAAACATTTGTATAGTAAAATATTGATATTGTAGGGGATCTGTAGGTTTTAATGACATACTTATAATACTAATGACATACTGATCTTCTCTGACTCATTGTTGAAAACACTATACCAATGATTTGAGTAGGACTTTAGGTCGTATTGTTTTTTTTTTTACTTAAGAAAGAACCCAGGTGAAAAGTTAAAGTGGCATGGTATTTTTTTTCTGAAATAGCCTTTCTATGATTTACTTTAATATAACGAGTAAAACAACACCGAATTTAAGGATGCATAATAAATCCATAAACTTTGTATTTTTATGGACAAATTTCATATGTTTTCTTGCATGTGTGTGGGGGGGGGGAGGAGGGGTTCATCCGACTACTTTTGAAGGATTTACCCCTCAAGCAACGTAAATAGAAAAACTGACTTACGCGGAAGTTCCATCAAAACAAAGAGTATCCATTGTTCTTTGAACTTGATCAATGCCAGAAGTCAAGTATTTATGAAGGTCAGTGACCCTTTTTAATATTCGTCTGCTAGCAGGATCTAAGCCTCGAAGTTGCAATAGCCGCATTTGCCTAAAAAAATTACAAATTAGGAAAATAATTACAAATTTACAATATTTGGCAACATGTAAAGGGCTAAGCCCAACGGTAACTTAAGGCGTGACAGAAATGCAGCAATATATTCAAATAATAAATGAGTCATTGTTGAAGTCAATGAGTCATCATTGAATAAAAATAAATTTGTTCACTATATGAAGTAGCTTATA
Organism: Artemia sp. Qi Xiang Cuo; assembly: GCF_049724085.1. Lineage (NCBI taxonomy): Eukaryota > Metazoa > Arthropoda > Branchiopoda > Anostraca > Artemiidae > Artemia > Artemia sp. Qi Xiang Cuo. The sequence continues at coordinate 78,363,551 of NC_142796.1, read as the reverse complement.
CTTTTTTTTTATAAATAAATAATGGTTATGATTTGCTTATTGTCGGTCTTATGCACGCAAGTAACAAAATAAATCATTAAAGAGTCTCATTAGAATAATTGTTTATCAATTGAAGTAATTTTTTGGCAGTATGGTAAGGTACTTCTTTTTTTTTATTAAATAACAGTTATTATTTGCTTATGGCGTGTCTCGTTTAACATATTTCTAAACAACTGAATTTGGTATTTCTAAGAATACTAAACAACTCAAACCAATAATTTCTGTCTTAATTTTTTTAAATCTTTGTAAATACTTGAACTTTTGTATAGCAATCGGCTAGAAACATAGCAATTTCCTGCGAATGCCCTTAAGTTCAAAAATTAGTGCTGATATTCAAATATTTCCCGGGATAGTATTTAAAAATCATCCAGTCTCTTCAGAACATATTGTCGTTGTTGATATAGATATGTTTGTTTCACACAAGCACATGGTTTATCCTCCCCCCCCCTGATCTTAAATATGGTCTCTACCTTGGTCGTGGTGTGGTGATCAGCTTTTTGTGATCTTGTTTCTACGCAAGTCCGATACTAGGAAACTAATTGATAGGTATGTGAAACAAAAGCTACACATCGACTAGTCACCGTGCAGAACGACCTCTTAGGAATAACTATCTGAAAGATGCAGTTTCAACCGTCTTACCCAAACTAAAAAGATGATAGATACGCCAAGATTAGCAAATGACTCCGAACAATTTCGGCATGATTTGCCTGAAATCTCGTCATAAGAGTATATGAAAGTGAATATCATCGCAATCTATACCATACAGAGCTGCGTATCGCGTATCAAAGAGATAAATTTCAATATATAATGTTGGTACATAATGTTTTCTGATAAAGTATTATTAATTCATTCCATGATGATATTTTTTCGAAGGGACTTTTTCCGATAGCATCTTTTTTTTATTCCACATATTTCCAACAAATATTAGAAATCCACACTTTAAATTTTTATACAGGTTTGATTTTCTAGAAATTTAATCGAGCCTAGAGATTTAATTTTTTATTAGAAGATTTCTGGCAAATGAGAGAAAACTTACGCCCTGGGAGCTAGTAGTCAAGGATAACGCCTTTTCTAGTATAAAAAAAGGCAGCATAAGTTTTGCCCACATTCAGCTGGATAAAAAACTTACACATCATTTATTTTTTCCTTATTTTAGAATCTAGATACCCCTTCTTTTTCTCACCATTCATTGCGTACGAGCTATTTTATTAGATTTTGGACTTATAAATTGTAATCTCAATTTACTAAATTCTTTTAATCTTTGCATTGATTTTTTATTTATTATTTAACGAAAGAAGCAAATTTGACTCTACTAGAGCTTGTGGCATACTTTTGAAAGTAAATATTATTTGAGATTTTATGATTTAAAAGCCAAACTCGGATTTGTGAAGAAAGATGAAAGTCTTTGCAAGATATTGAATTATCCCCCCTCTTTTTTTATCCTTTAAGTTTAGAACAATAAAAAACATAGAGCACCAAAGATTCCTGTCCGATTTTATCTTGAAGCCCTACAAACGCAAAATAAGCCAGGGAATAAGACAAGAAACGGGACTGAGGCTGCAACAGCAGGAATTGAGCTCTTGAGAGGGAAAGAATAAGTAATCTTCCAATCCTTGGAGGGCGAGGTTTAACAAGTTGGCTGTAATATCTTCAAAAGAATAAAAATAACGATGCCTTAAAAAGATAGGGAAGTGGATAGCTCTCGGTAGAAGGACAATTTTACATTTTAAAGGAGGCTTGCCAGTGAGAGTTTAGGTAGAGCAATTCTTGTAGTCTGATGCTTGTTGGGGGAGGAGACAGTCATGATTTAGGCTATCCTGGATAAATTTGAGTGCACTTACTTGAAGAGTATTGACAACTTGTAAGAGTCGAATCTGGGGCTATCGTTCGAAAAAAAAACCATCAACCCCATCAAGCGTTTGGGGTGTCTTTATGGTTTTTTAAAACTTTCAAATGGTTTTATTTATTATACGGGTCAGACGCTTAATACAACACTAATTTTGCGAGCTATATTGATTAGACTTTTTTGCTTCATTAATACACAGGACAATTATCAAGAGACGCTAAATGTTAGGTGTCGTTGGTGTTATTCTTTTTTTCGCACCAGGGCCAGTTTCATTCTTGTAAGTTAGCCTTACTCATTGGACTTACCTAGGATCCATTCGTTTATCCACTTTGTTCTTACATTCTTCAGCCGAGGACAAAGTTTCAGAAGTGCTACTTCTCAGTGAACTAATCTCAGCCCTATGTGAATCTAAAGTAAGCTGCAGCTCCCTGTTGAACGAATCTGCTTCATGAATACTCTGATTTAGAAGGCGCTTATCATCTTCAGAGCCAACCTGTAAATAAATGAAAGTCAATTAACATAGCTGAAATCCAAACGTTCCAAATTTAGGGACAGGCTAGAAGGATTACCAAAGTGGGGTTTTCGCTACCCACAACTTGAATTTAGAAAAATGTA